>NW_019947973.1:0-5198 GCF_002910315.2 Salvelinus sp. IW2-2015
GGGAGACAAACATTTGTCGGGAGAGGGGAGGGGAAGGACACAGTTATGACAGTTGGGGAGTGGGGGAAGAGAGTTGAGGGAGGGGGAGGGGGAGAACACAGTTATGACAGTGTGGGAGGGGGAGGGGAGACAAACATATTTGGGGCGAGGGAGGGGGAGACAGTTTCAGACAGTTGGGGGAGCAGTTGAACAGGACACGTTGAGGGAGGGGGAGGGGGGCGACAGGGGCGTTGGGGAGGGAGGGAGGGGAGACACAGTTTAGAACATGTGTGGGCGGAGAGTCAAGGGGGATCAACATTTCGGGACCGAGGGGGAGGGACAGTTAGATAGGGGAGACAGTGTTAGATAGAGTTGTGTGGAGGGGGAGGGGGAGACAAACATTTTGGGGAGGGGAGGGGGAGACAGTTAGACAGTGGGGTGAGGGGGAGACAGACATGTTGTGGAGGGGATGGGAGACAGACAGTTCACAGAGGGGAGGGGAGTGGAGACATTTTAGACAGTATGGGGAGGGGGACAAACTAGCCCAACAGTACTGGGGGAGGTTGGGGAGACAGCAGTTGGGGGAGGGGAGGGGGAGAAATCCAGTTGGGGACGAGGAGAGCTGGAGACATTACTAGACAGTTAGTGGCGAGGGGGAGAAACAGCAGCAGGTTGGGGGGAGGGGAAGGGGGGAGACAGGACAGTTGGGCGAGGGGGAGACAGTATGCAAGGACCGTTGGGGATGGGGAGGGTGGAAGACAGATAGTTGGGGGAGTATGCGGAGGGGAGACAGTGACGAGTTGTGGGAGGGGGAAGGGAGACAGACAGTTGGGGGTGGGGGGGGGGCGGGAAGAGAAGGTTAGGAGCAGTTGGGAGGGGGGGTAGACAGGCAGTTGGGGGGGATACAGACAGTGGTAGGGGGGGGGGGGTTAGACAGTTGGCTGGGATGGGGGGAGACAGTACAGTTGGGAAGGGGGGGAGTAGACAGACAGTTGTGGGAGGGGGGAAGGGAGACCGGTTAGACAGAGATGCACACAGTCAGAGAATAGGATCCCAAGTTGGGACATTGTTCTATCAACACAAGCTTCATTAATGATTAACAAGACACAGTAACTCATACACATAATAACAATAATGACACAGATCAATAACACATAATAACAACATAATACAAAGATCATAACACATCAATAACATAAATACCAGATCAATAACAATAATACACAACATAATACACAGATCATATAACACATAACACTACATTAATACACAGATTCTGACTAAACATAACAACATAAATACACAGATTTGACAATAACACATAATAACACACATAATACACAGATCAATAACTACATAATAATGAATAACACATGATCAATAACACATATAACAACAATCATACACAGATACAATAACAATAAACAACATGAATACACAGATGCAATAACACATAATAACAAGCATATATACACAGATCAATAGACACATAACAACATAATACACAGATCTATAACACATAACAAACATTAATACACAGATCAATACACCATAATAACAAGCATAATACAAAGATCAATAACACATAACAACATAATACACAGATCAATACACATAATAAAATATATTACACAGATCAATAACTACATACATAATAACGATCAATCCTAATAACACACAGATCAATTAAACATTAATAACAACAATAATACACAGATCAATAACACATAATAACAACATAATACACAGATCAATTACACATAATAAATATGACACAGATAATTAAACATGATACATAATAACAGATCAATAAAAACTATAATACAACAAATACACAGATATAACAACATAACAACATAATACAAAGATCAATAACACCACAACAACAATAATACACAGATCAATTAAAACATTATAACATAATCACAGATCAATAAAACACATGATAACATATATAAACAGATCAATAACACATGATAAAACATAATCAAGATAATACATACCACATGAATACACAGATTAAAACATGATAAACATAATGACACAGATCAATTAAACATTGATACATAATGTGCAATCACAGATACATTTCATACACAGATTGATAACGACCTCGATTAAAAACATAATAAAAATCATTATCAAAACATGATAACAACAAGAACCAACTGTTTGCACCTTGGATGAGCAATACAGAGTCCATAGGATCAGGAAGAATAGGCATCCCGATCGGAGTACCGTTCAACTGCTCGCATGTGCCTATAGGTCTATGGAACTAGGAGTAAACTTCTGCTGGGACTGTTCTGCAGTAAATCTAGCACGCGTATTTGTCCTGTTGTCTTGACAATCTGTTGTTTCCACAAATCTCAATCAGTGTCATACTCAGCAACACATTAAAATTGCTCCACACTCTTTCACTGAGTGACTGTTGTGTGTGTGTGTAGTGTGTGTTGGTGGTGTGTCGTGTGTGTGTGTCAGTGTGTGTGTGTGGTGTGGTGTGTGTGTTGTGTGTCGTTGTTGTGTGTGTGTGGTGTGTGGAAAAATGTTGTGTGTGTGTGTGATGTGGTGTGCGTGTGTGCGTTTCATCTCCTGTCTCAGTGGTTCTCTGTCATCTCTTGTCTCAGTTGGTCTCTTGTCATCTCAGTCTCAGGTGGTCTCTGTCAGTCTCTGTCTCTGTCTTCTGCCGTTCTCTGTCATCCTCTTCTCTAGCTCTCACCCTGGTCTCATTCTCGTATCTCTGTCCTCATGTGGACTCTCGTGTCATCTTCTGTCTCAGTGGGTCTCTGCTGTCATCTCTGTCTTCGTGGTCTCTGTCATCGTTCTCAAGGTCCTCTGGTATCTCTTCTCAGTGTCTCTTGTATCTCAGTCTCGTGGTCTCTGTCATCTCTGTCTCGTGGAGGTCTCTGTCACTCTGTTCATGTCCTGTCTCATGTCTCTGTGGATCTCTTCATTAGTCTCAGTAGGTCTTCTTGTCATCTCATGTCTACAGTGGTCTCTGTCCAGTGGGTCTCTGGTCATCCTCAGTACTCAGTGGTCTCTGTCATCTCTGTCTCATGTGGTCTCTGTCATCTCAGTCTGCTGTGGTCTCTGTCATTCATTCTGTCTCTGTATCTTTCTGACTCAGTCTCTTCAGTTGCGGTCTTCATCTCAGTCTCGGTGGTCTCTGTCATCTCTGTCTCAGTGGTCCTCTGTCATCTCTGTCTCAGTGGATCCTCTGTCATCTCTGTCTCAGTGGTCCTGTCATCTCTGGTCTCTGTGGTCTCTGTCATCTCAGTCTCCTGTGTGCCTGTCTTGTCATCCTCTGTTCTTGGTGTGGTCTGCTGTCACATCTGTCTCAGTGGTCTTTCTGTCATCTCTTCTCCAGTGTCTCTGTTCATTCTGTCCTCTGTGGTCTCTGTGGTCTCTGTCATCTCTGTCTCAGTGGTCTCTGTCATCTCTGTCTCAGTGTTCTCTGTCATCTCAGTCTCAGTGGTCTCTGTCATCTCAGTCTCAGTGGTCTCTGTCATCTCTGTCTCAGTGGTCTCTGTCATCTCTGTCTCTGTGGTCTCTGTCATCTCTGTCTCAGTCTCAATATCTAGTTGCTGTTACTGGGAGAACATTAGGTCCCATTAGATTTTTATTTATCAGTGACTACAAAATATAATTATCATTTATCAGTGTGTGTGTGTGTGTGAGTGAGTGTGAGACCAGTTTAAGGGCTTCTAGAACCAGTAAAGAGAAAGAGCCCCAGCAACACAATTAGACCGAATCAAAACTGCACGACAAAACTAAAAGATAATTACTCGACACATTGGAAAGAATTAACAAAAAAAACTAAGCTAATTAGAATGCTATTTGGCCCTAAACAGAGAGTACACACTGGCAGAATACCTGACCACTGTGACTGACCCAAACTTAAGGAAAGCTTTGACTATGTACAGACTCAGTGAGCATAGCCTTGCTATTGAGAAAGGCCGCCGTAGGCAGATCTGGCTCTCAAGAGAAGACAGGCTATGTGCTCACTGCCCACAAAATGAGGTGGAAACTGAGCTGCACTTCCTAACCTCCTGCCCAATGTATGACCATATTAGAGACACATATTTCCCTCAGATTACACAGATCCACAAAGAATTTAAAAACAAACCCGATTTTGATAAACTCCATAAACTCCCTCGGTGAAATACCACAGTGTGCCATCACAGCAGCAAGATTTGTGACCTGTTGCCACAAGAAAAGGGCAACCAGTGAAGAACAAACACCATTGTAAATACAACCCATATTTATGTTTATTTCTTTTCCGTTTGTACTGTAACTATTTGTACATCGTTACAACACTGTATATATATAATATGACATTTGAAATGTCTTTATTCTTTTGGAACTTGTAATGTTTACTGTTAATGTTTTATTGTTTATTTCACTTGCTTCGGCAATGTAAACATATGTTTCCCAATAAAGACTTTCAATTCAAATTGAATACACAGAGACAGAGACAGAGACAGAGACAGAGACAGAGACAGAGAGAGAGACAGACAGAGAGACAGACAGAGAGACAGACAGAGAGAGACAGACAGAGAGAGACAGACAGAGAGAGACAGAGAGAGACAGAGAGAGACAGAGAGAGACAGAGAGAGAGTGGACAAAGGATGTAAGTGTTGGCGACATTCTTACCCAGGCTACAGCCATGATGCCCAGGGCGAAGAGGGAGGGTCCCAGGAGGTTCCACAGGCCGTGACGGTCCAACTGGAGAGCCATGGAGAGAGTCATGGCCCCGAGCAAATACAGCACCTGGAGAGAGAGGAGAGAGGGTTAAACACCCACCGACAGACAGGATAAAGAGGGTTAAACACCCACTGACAGACAGACAGGGTAAAGAGGGTTAAACACCCACAGACAGACAGACAGACAGACAGGGTAAAGAGGGTTAAACACCCACAGACAGACAGACAGACAGGGTAAAGAGGGTTAAACACCCACCCACCGACAGACAGGATAGAGAGGGTTAAACACCCACAGACAGACAGACAGGGTAAAGAGGGTTAAACACCGAACCACCAACAGACAGGATAGAGAGGGTTAAACAACCACAGACAGACAGACAGACCGAGACAGGATAGAGAGGGTTAAACACCTACACACACAGAGAGACAGACAGGATAGAGAGGGTTAAACACCTACACACACAGAGAGACAGACAGGATAGAGAGGGTTAAACACATACACACACAGACAGACAGACA
>NW_019947973.1:6754-18582 GCF_002910315.2 Salvelinus sp. IW2-2015
CACAGACAGACAGACAGACAGACAGGATAGAGAGGGTTAAACACCCACAGACAGACAGACAGACCGAGACAGGATAGAGAGGGTTAAACACCCACAGACAGACAGACAGACCGAGACAGGATAGAGAGGGTTAAACACCCACAGACAGACAGACCGAGACAGGATAGAGAGGGTTAAACACCTACACACACAAAGCTCTCCTCCCCTGCCAGTCTGTGTGATTTGATTAGTGGCAGAAACAGATTTCTGCACCGCTCAGCAAAATGAAAACCTCTAGAAGACAGCAGATGTTTGGTCAGGCACTCTCTCTTTCCCTCTCTCTCTCTGTCTCTCAATATTTCTTCATCACTCTCACCACTTCTCTCCCATTCTCTCCCTCTCCCTTTCTCTCTCTCTCTCTCTCTCTCTCTCGCTCTCCCTCTCCCTCTCTCTTTGTCACTCATTTTGTCTCTGTCAGAGTGAGACAGAAGGAGGGAGGGATGGAGTGAGGTAGAAGGGAGGAAGTACCTGCTAGTGTTTACTGTAGAATACAGCAGAATGTCAACAACCAGAGAATAAACGGTGACAGACTCCCACATCTTTGTTTCAGCTATTTCTACTTCTCTCTAATATGAAGGTGGTTCTACTGTCTCTGTAATGTGTAGATTATCTATAGAGATTAATTATTCTGAACAAAAATATAAACCCAACATGTAAAGTGTTGGTCCCATGTTTCATGAGCTGAAATAAAAAATCCCAGAAATGTTATATGCACAAAAAGCTTATTTCTTTCAAATTCTGTGTACAAATTTGTTTACATACCTGTTAGTGAACATTTCTACATGACCAAGATAATCCATCCACCTAACAGGTGTGGAATATTAAGAAGCTGATTAAACAGTATGATCATTACAAAGGTGCACCTTGTGCTGGGGACAATAAAAGACCACTCTAAAATGTTTTGTCACACAACACAATGCCAAAATGTCTTAGGTTTTGAGGGAGGGTGCAATGCTGTCTGCTGGAATGTCCACCAGAGATGTTTGCCAGAGAATTGAATGTTAATTTCTCTACCATAAGCTGCCTCTCCTACATCGTTTAAGAATTTGTCAGGACATCCAACCAGCCTCATAACCGCAGACCACGTGTAACCACGTATCACAATTCCAGTGGGTCAGAAGTTTACATACATTGAGTTGACCGTGACTTTAAACAGCTTGGAAAATTCCAGAAATTGATGTCATGGTTTTAAAAGCTTCTGATAGGCTAATTGACATAATTTGAGTCAATTGGAGGTGTACCTGTGGATGTATTTCAAGGCCTACCTTCAAACTCAGCCCCTTTTTGCTTGACATCATGGGAAAATCAAAAGAAATCAGCCAAGACCTCAGAAAAAAGTTGTAACCTCCGCAAACGCCTGATGGTACCACGTCATCTGTACAAACAATAGTACTATAATGTATAAACACCATGGGACCACGCAGCCGTCATACCGCTCAGGAAGGAGACGCGTTCTGTCTCCTAGAGATGAACATACTTTGGTGCGAAATGTGCAAATCAATCCCAGAACAACAGCAAAGGACCTTGTGAAGATGCTGGAGGAAACAGGTACAAAAGTATCTATATCCACAGTAAAACGAGTCCTATATCGACATAACCTGAAAGGCCGCTCAGCAAGGAAGAAGCCACTGATCCAAAACCACCATAAAAAAAGCCAGACTACTGTTTGCAACTGCACATGGGGACAAAGATCGTACTTTTTGGAGAAATGTCTTCTGGTCTGATGAAACTGTTTGACCATAATGACCATCGTTATGTTTGGGGGGAAAAGGGGTATGCTTGGAAGCCGAAGAACACCATCCCAACCGTGAAGCACGGGGGTGGCAGCATCATGTTGTGGGGATGCTTTGCTGCAGGAGGGACTGGTGCACTTCACAAAATAGATGAAATCATGAGGAAAGGAAAATTATGTTTATAAATGGAAGCAACATCTCAAGACATCAGTCAGGAAGTTAAAGCTTGGTCACAAATGGGTCTTCCAAATGGACAATGACCCCAAGCACACTTCCAAAGTTGTGGCAAAGTGGCTAAGGGACAACAAAGTCAAGGTGTTGGAGTGGCCATCACAAAGCCCTGACCTCAATCCTATAGAACATTTGTGGGCAGAACTGAAAAAGTGTGTGCGAGCAAGGAGGCCTATAAACCTGACTCAGTTACACCAGCTCTGTCAGGAGGAATGGGCCCAAATTCACCCAAATTATTGTGCGAAGCTTGTGAAAGGTTACGTTTGACTCAAGTTAAACAATTTAAAGGCAATGCTACCAAATGCTAATTGAGTGTATGTAAACTTCTGACCCACTGGGAATGTGATGAAAGAAATAAAAGCTGAAATAAATCATTCTCTCTGCTATTATTCTGACATTTCACATTCTTAAAATAAAGTGGCGATCCTAACTGACCTAAGACAGGGAATCTTTACTAGGATTAAATGTCAGGAATTGTGAAAAACTGAGTTTAAATGTATTTGGCTAAGGTGTATGTAAACATCCAACTTCAACTGCATATATATTTGTATAAAATATATATATATGGTTTTCTGATACCCCTTTTGTTAAGGTATCTGTGACCATCAGATGCATATCTGTATTCCCAGTCATGTTAAATCCATAGATTAGGTCCTAATGAATTTATTTCAATTGCCTGATTTCCTTTATATGAATAAAATCTTTGAAATTGTTGCATGTTGCGTTTATATTTTTGTTCAGTGTAGTTAACTCCTCCATGTCATCAGGCCAAAACGCCATCCCACCAAAACAACTCTTTTCACCAAAAGGGGAATTTTCACATTTTCACAAATGCCTTCAGCCAAAACTAACAACAATTAACCTCCTTTGTCAGTCTGTGGAACCCCCTTTTGATGTCATATGTTTGTTTAGTATCTAGGAGATATTCATTCGGAAAGTATTCAGACCCTTTGACGTTTTCCACATCTTGTTATGTAACAGCCTTATTCTAAAATTGATTATAAATTGTTTTTCCTCTTCATCAATCTAGACGCATAAACCCATAAATACAAAGCAAAAACAGGATTTTAGACATGTTTGCAAATTTTTAATAAATAAAAAAACTGAAATATCACATTTACATAAGTATTCAGACTCTTTACTCTGTACTTTATTGAAGCACGTTTGGCAGTGATTACAGCCTCTAGTCTTCTTAGGTATGATGCTACAAGCAAGGCACACCTGTATTTGGTGAGTTTCTCCCATTCTTCTCTGCTGATCCTCTCAAGCTCTGTCAGGTTGGATGGGGAGCGTCGCTGGACAGCTATTTTCAGGTCTCTCCAGAGATGTTAAATCGGGTTCAAGTCTGGCTGAGCCATTCAAGAACATTCAGAGAATTGTCACGAAGCCACTCCTGCGTTGTCTTGGCTGTGTGATTAGGGTTGTTGTCCTGTTGAAAGACGAACCTTCGCTCCAGTCTGAGGTTCTGAGCGCTCTGAAGTAGGTTTTCATCAAGGATCTCTCTGTACTTTGCTCCGTTCATCTTTCCCTTGATCCTGACTAGTCTCTCATGGTCTGAGAGTCCTGTTGGTGCCTTTTGGCAAACTCCAAGCGGGCTGTCATGTTACTTTTACTGAGAAGTGACTTTCGTCTGTCCGCTACCATAACGGCCTGATTGGTGGAGTGCTGCAGAGATGGTTGTCCTTCTGGAAGGTTCTCCCATCTCCACAGAGGAACTCTGGAGCTCTGTCAGAGTGAACATTGGGTTCTTGGTCACCTCCCTGACCAAGGCCCTTCTCCCCCGATTGCTCAGTTTGACTGGGCGGCCAGCTCTAGGAAGAGTCTTGGTGGTTCCAAACTTCTTCCATTTAAGAATGATGGAGGTCACTGTGTTCTTGGGGACCTTCAATGCTGCAGAAATGTTTTGGTACCCTTCCCCAGATCTGTGCATTGACACAATCCTGTCTTGGAGCTCTACAGACAATTCCTTCGACCTCATGGCTTGGTTTTTGCTCTGAAATGCACTGTCAACTGTGGGACCTTATATAGACAGGTGTGTGTCTTTCCAAATCATGTCCAATCAATTAAATTTACCACAGGTGGTAAATTGTATTGGTCACATACACATGGTTAGCAGATGTTAATGCGAGTGTAGCGAAATGCTTGTGCTTCTAGTTCCGACCATGCAGTAATAGCTAACAAGTAACCTAACAATTTCACAACAACTACCTTATACACACAAGTGTAAAGGAATGAATAAGAATATGTACATAAAGATATATGAATGAGTGATGCCCAAACGACATAGGCAAGATGCAGTAGAGGGTGTAGAGTACAGTATATACATATGAGATGAGTAATGTATGGTATGTAAACATTATATAAAGTGGCATTGTTTAAGTTACTAATGATACATTTATTACATCCAATTTTTTATTATTTAAGTGGCTAGAGATTTGAGTCAGTATGTCAAGAGACTGGGCATTGGTGAGTAGGAGCGGTGCGCGATGTGCCCGTCTACGGAGCCTGACCAGAAGACCGCTTCGTTTGCCCCTTCTGCGGCGCCGTTGTTTTGGGTCGCGAGTTGGGATCCGATCCATTGTCCTGGGTGGTGGTCCAAAGAGGATCTGCTTCGGGAAAGTCGTATTCCTGGTCGTAATGTTGGTAAATTGACGTTGCTCTTTTATCCAATAGTTCCTCCCGGCTGTATGTAATAAGACTTGAGATTTCCTGGAGTAACAGTGTAAGAAATAATACATAAAAAAACAAAATAGTTTCCTAAGAACGCGAAGCGAGGCGGCCATCTCTGTCGGCGCCATGCACAATATCGAGTCTCATAGCAAAGGATCTGAATGCCTATGTAAATAAGCTATTTCTGTTTTGTATTTTTAATACATTTGCTAAAAACGTCTAAAAACCTGTTTCCGCTTTGTCATTATGGGGTATTGTGATGTCATTATGGGGTATTGTGATGTCATTATGGGGTATTGTGATGTCATTATGGGGTATTGTGATGTCATTATGGGGTATTGTGTGTAGATTGATGAGGAAAAAAAAACATTTATTACATTTTAGAATAAGGCTGTAATGTAACAAAATGTGATAAAAGGCAAGGGGTCTGAATACTTTCTGAATACCGAATGCTCTGTAGATAAAACAGGAAGCTGGGGCTCATAATAATGGAATGGAGCAACATGGAAACCATGTGTTTGATGTATTTCCATTCCACTGATTCCACTGCAGCCATTACTACGAACCCGTTCTTCCCAACCAACAACCTTCTGTGATACATAACTAACCTGTTTAATGATAGACTTGAGCCTGGGCATAGAGTTGGATAGAGCACTAACCTGTTTAATGATAGACTTGAGCCTGGGTATAGAGTTGGAAGAGCCACTAAACCTGTTTAATGATAGACTTGAGCCTGGGCATAGAGTTGGATAGAGCACTAACCTGTTATGATGATATAGACTGTGAGCCCTGGTCATAAGAGTTGGATAGAGCACTAACCTGTTTAATGATAGACTTGAGCCTTGGGCATAGAGGTTTGGATAGAGCACTAACCGTGTTTAATGATAGACTTGAGCTTGGGCATAGAGTTGGATAGAGCACGAACCTTTTTAATGCATAGACTTGAGCTTGGGCATTAGAGTTGGATAGAGCACTACCTGTGTTAATGATAGACTTGAGCCTGGGATAGAGTTGGATAGAGCACTAACCTGTTTAATGATAGACTGGGCTGGGCATAGAGTTGGATAGAGCATAACTGTTTAATGATAGACTCTTGAGCCTGGCATAGAGTTGGATAGAGCACTAACCTGTTTATGATAGATTGGCCTGCTAGAGTTGGATAGAGCACTAACCTTGTTATGATAGACTTGAGCCTGGCATAGAGTTGGATAGAGCACTAACCTGTTTGATGATAGACTTGAGCCTGGGCATAGAGTTGGATAGAGCACTAACCTGTTTGATGATAGACTTGAGCCTGGGCATAGAGTTGGATAGAGCACTAACCTGTTTAATGATAGACTTGAGCCTGGGCATAGAGTTGGATAGAGACTACCTGTTTGATGATAGACTTGAGCGGGCATAGGTTGGATAGAGCACTAACCTGTTTAATGATAGACTTGAGCTTGGGCATAGAGTTGGATAGAGCACTAACCTGTTTAATGATAGACTTGAGCCGGGCATAGAGTTGGATAGAGCACTAACCTGTTTAATGATAGACTTGAGCCGGGCCATAGAGATGACGGTGACCCAGACAGACATGAGGGAACCCAGAAAGTCACAGAACTGGAGAACATCGTATTCCATGATACAGAACACCACGATACCAGGCTGGTCACACGCATGGTAGAACTGAAATTAAACACAATATATAACATTAAATATAACATTAACATTTATAACATTAAATATAACATTAAACATTAAATACTGTAGCATTGTAGAACTAGAATATAACACATTTAAGAAAATAATAATTTGGTACAACTGGAATAAATAAATGACATTCATAAAAATAAGGTTGATAATGTGAAGTATTTCAGTTTTAAAACATGGAGTGTGTATTGTTCACATGCTTTTCTATACCACAATGGGCAGACCATGAATGGGGAACCTGGCGCCATCCCTACGGTGAAGCATGGTGGTGGTAGAGAGCATGTCCTTGTAGTGAATGACTGTATATCTTCATGTTAGAAACATTGTCTGAGTACTTAATATCAGTAATATTTTGGTAATCTGGGCTCTATGTCGATGTTCCATTACACCAGTGTTCATTTCATCAACAATAACTTTGCTGAAACAATTTTTCTTGAATAAAACTAATGGCGATAACGAGACAAATTGTTTTTCATTTTTGTTGATGAAAATTGTAACGAGACGAAAATTCCAAGTGAGACTAATGGACATTCAATTTGACACGATGTTGCTTCTCATCAGCCAGGACACTTCAATCACTCGTCTCTCTTTTGGACTGATGCCAGCCAGGACACTTCAATCACTCGTCTCTCTTTTGGACGGATGCCAGCCAGGTCACTTCAATCACTCGTCTCTCTTTTGGACGGATGCCAGCCAGGTCACTTCAATCACTCTTCTCTCTTTTGGACTGATGCCAGCCAGGTCACTTCAATCACTCGTCTCTCTTTTGGACGGATGCCAGCCAGGACACTTCATATGTAACTTACCTCAAGTAGAAACATTCATGTCTTTGATAATCTTTTGCTTTCATATCGGCCATTTTTGCTCTGGTCATGTCAGAAGCTCTATTTTATATTTAACTGAAATACATTGGACTATTTTCTGACTAAAATTGACTGTGACTAAAACCGTCCAGAGTTTTATCGACTGGTGACAACTAGGATGGAAGGATGAAATAGGATAAAAATTTTACGAAATAATAAAACCTTAAATGTAAAATAGTGCCAAATAAACACTGCATTACACAAAGTCAGAGGGACTGACTGACAACTTCCTTCATGTTTTTTACGTCTTGTATGTCACAGGCTATGAGAGTCATTCAGTTTCAACGGCATCTTCTATCTGGGCTTATTCTCTGGTATGCCATAATTGTGTATTTTAAAAACCCTCTTTATCGTTGTAAAAATGTCAGCATCTACAACTGACAAAGGTTAGTAGACAACCCTTCTCTAATCCTGGATATTGTACTTTGAAACTTAGGAGTTCCTAAATGACAAGGTTATAACACCACACGTCATTCAGATGGTATCTCCCGCTGCCATGGTAATTTATAAAACTCTAGAGTCCTAAATGACAAGGTTACAACCACTGTCTCTCTATCTCTGTGGTATTGTATTTAAACTCTAGAGTCCTAAATTGAAACGTCAAACAGCCTCTCTCTATCCGGGTTATTGTAGTAAACTCTAGATTCCTAAAGACAAGGTTAAACACATTCTCTCTATCCTGGGTATTGTATTAAACTCTAGAGTCCTAATGACAAGGTTAAAACACATCTCTCTATCCTGGGTATTGTATTAAACTCCAGATTCCTAAATGAAACGTTAAACACCTCTTCTATCCGCGGTTATATGTAGTAAACTCTTAGAGTCCTAAATGACAAGGTTAAACACATCTCTCTATCCTGGGTATTGTATTAAACTCTAGAGTCCTAAATGACAAGGTTAAACACATCTCTCTATCCATATAAAATGTTGGAACACGTATCTTAACCATTACAGCTGCAAAGAGGAACTAGACAAGGATGTCTGTTATCACCAATGTTATTCACTGTTGTGTTTTCTTCACAATGACATTCAAATGTGTGTGTGTGCGCGTGTGTGGGTGTGTGTGTGGGTGTGTGTGCGTGTCGGTGTGTGTGCGTGTGTGTGTAGGTTGGTGGGTGGGTGTGTGGGATGTGTGTGTGTGTGTGAGAGTGTATGTAGGTGTGTGTGTGTGTGTGTGAGTTTGTGTAGGTCGGTGTGTGCTTGTGTGAGTGTATGTGTGGGTGTGTGTGTGTGTGTGTGTGTGTGTGAGAGAGTGTATGTAACTCACAGTAGAAAAGAACATGGTGAAGATGTATACAGAGGCCTCCAGGAGGTAGTGGCCGCGGACAGCGATCACCACGGGAGGAACGAACATCAGGTTACTGAGGCAGAGCAGCAAGGTGGACAGGAGCTGGAAACCATAGGAATAGGCCTCCGAGGGATCGGTACAGCCCCAGCCGTCCCAGCCTGGACCCAGGAGAGACAGGTTAACACAGATACACACACACACGATAACGCAAACACACGTTTACAAGAAAAGTATGCTAACACAGACATTAACCAGGGCATGGTACAGTACAAGGTTGGGGTCAGATTCTGATTTTTGAATTGAGTCACGACAAGAGTTCTGTCGTTTTGTCTTTTTCATTTATCCGGGTTACGACAGTTCCCTGTGGGTTTGAGCCTCGGGCTCTCGTGGTTCATCAAATCTGGTCGATTGGTGTTCTGTTGTTTCGGACTTGTTGTTTTGGCGGTTCCTTGTATGAGTTCTGACATTTCAGGTCACAAGATAAGTATTGTTCTTGGAACTGTTGGGTCTATGGACTTGGGCTGCAGTAGCAGCATGTCAGTGTGCGAAGCCAAGTTGTAGCAGGTTCTGGTTCCCTATATGGGACTCTGACAGTTCAGGCTTCTCAGGTAAGTATTAGGAAAACAGGTGGCTTCTGTAGGCACTGTTTGGAGCCGGTGGATCCTGTGTGTGCTTGGGCTGCCGTGGGACTCCTAGTTTGGTGTGCATCGAGTAGCCCCCGCAATATGCAACTTTTCAGGGAAGTTAGGAACCAATATACACAGGCAGTTAGGAAAGCAAAGGCTATATTTTTCATACAGAAATCTGCATTCTGTAGCACAAACTCCAAAAAGTTCTGGGACACTGTAAAGTCCATTGAGAATAAGAGCACCTCCCTCCCAGCTGCCCACTGCACTGAGGCTAGGAAACACTGTCACCACCGATAAATCCACGATAATTGAGAATTCCAATAAGCCTTTTTCTACGGCTGGCCATGCTTTCCACCTGGCTACCCCTACAAATCAGCTGGGCTAGACAATCTGGACCCTTTCTTTCTAAAATTATCCGCCGCAATAGTTGCAACCCCTATTACTAGCCTGTTCAACCTCTCTTTCGTATTGTCTGAGATCCACAAAGATTGGAAAGCTGCCGCGATCATCCCCCTCTTCAAAGGGGGAGATACTCTAGACCCAAACTGTTACAGACCTATATCTATCCAACCCTGCCTTTCTAAGGTCTTCGAGGTCCAAGTTATCAAACAGATCACGACCATTTCGAATCCCACCGTACCTGCTCCGCGATGCAATCTGGTTTCAGAGCTGGTCATGGGTGCACCTCAGCCACGCTCAAGGTCCCAAACGATATCATAAACGCCATCTATAGAAGACAATACTGTGCAGCCGTATTCATCGACCTGGCCAAGGCTTTCGACTCTGTCAATCATCACATTCTTATCGGCAGACTCGGTTTCTCAAACGACTGCCTCGCGTGGTTCACCAACTACTTCTCAGACAGAGTTCAGTGTCTCAAATCGGAGGGCCTGTTGTCCTGACCTCTGGCAGTCTCTATGGGGGTGCCACAGGGTTCAATTCTCGGGCCGACACTTTATTCTTTATACATCAATGATGTCGCTCTTGCTGCTGGTGATTCTGATCCACCTCTACGCAGACGACACCATTCTGTGTACTTCTGGCCCTTCTTTGGACACCGTGTTTTAACTAACCTCCAGACGAGCTTCAATGCCATACAACTCTCCTTCTGTGGCCTCCAACTGCTCTTAAATGCAAGTACAACTAAATGCATGCTCTTCAACCGATCGCTGCCTGCACCTGCCCGCCCGTCCAACATCACTACTCTGGACTGTTCTGACTTAGAATATGTAGACAACTACAAATACCTAGGTGTCTGGCTAGACTGTAAACTCTCCTTACAGACTCACATTAAGCATCTCCAATCCAAAATGAAATCTAGAATCAGCTTCCTATTTCTTAACAAAGCCTCCTTCACTCATGCTGCCAAACATACCCTCGTAAAACTGACTATCCTTGACTTTGGCAATGTCATTTAGAAAATAGCCTCCGACACTCTACTCAGCAAACTGGATGCAGTCTATCACAGTGCCATCCGTTTTGTCACCAAAGCCCCATATACTGCCCACCATTGCGGCCTGTATGCTCTCGTTGGCTGGCCCTCGCTTCATATTCGTCGCCAAATCCACTGGCTCCAGGTCATCTATAGGTCTTTTCTAGGTAAAGCCCCGCCTTGGGGTGGCAGGTATTCTAGTGGTTAGAGCGTTGGACTAGTAATCAAAAGGTTGCAAGATCAAATCCCTGAGCTGACAAGGTAAACATCTGTCGTTCTGCCCCTGAACAAGGCAGTTAGCCCACTGTTCCTAGGCTGTCATTGAAAATAAGAATTTGTTCTTAACTGACTTGCCTGGTTAAATAAGAATACAAATAAATTGACAGGGCTGTAGTGGAGCAGGTTGAGAGCTTCAAGTTCCTTCGTGTCCATATCACCAGCAAACTATCATGGCCCAAACACACCAAGAAAGTCATGAAGAGGGCACAATAACACCTTTTTCCCCTCAGGAGACAAAAAACATTTGGCATGGGTCTTCAAAAAGTTCCAGAGCTGCACCATCGAGAGCATCCGGACCGGTTGCATCACTGCCTGGTACGGCAACTGCTCGCCATCCGACTGTAATGCCCTACAGAGGGTAGTGCGTACGGCCCAGTATATCACTGGGGCCAAGCTTCCTGCCATCCTGGACCTCTATACCAGGCGGTGTCAGAGGAAGGTGCTGCACTGTTGGAGTAACAGAAACATGTTGCTGCTCTGTTGGAGTAACAGGAACATGTTGGAGTAACAGAAACATGTTGGAGTAACAGAAACATGTTGGAGTAACAGAAACATGTTGGAGTAACAGAAACATGTTGGAGTAACAGGAACATGTTGGAAAAAAGGAAAGAGATTTATGTTTCTGTTACTCGCAACATGTTTCCTGTTACTCCAACATGTTTCTGTTACTCCAACATGTTCCTGTTACTCCAACATGTTTCTGTTACTCCAACATGTTTCTGTTACTCCAAGTTTCTGTTACTCCAACATGTTTCTGTACTCCAAAAGTTTCCTGTTTCGTACTCCAACATTTCCTGTTACTCCAACATTTGTTTTCTGTTCTTTACTCCAACATGTTTCTGTTACTTCCAACATTCCTTGTTACTCCAACAGTTGTTACTGTTACTCCAACATGTTTTCTCAGTTTGACTCCACATGTTCCTGTTACCTCCAACATGTTTCTTTACTCCAACATGTTTTCTGTTACTCGCC
>NW_019947974.1:0-3213 GCF_002910315.2 Salvelinus sp. IW2-2015
CCCACACTGCCTGCCCCTGGAACTCTGAAGCTCTGCCTGCCTGACCACTACTGCCTGCCCCTGACTCTGAGCCTGCCTGCTGCCTGACCAACTGCCTGCCCCTGACTTCTGAGCCGGCCTGCCTGACCACACTGCCTGCGCCTGACTCTGAGCCTGCCTGCCTGACCACACTGCCTGTCCCCTGACTCTGAGCCTGCCTGCCTGCCCTAACGACACTGCCTGCCCCTGACTCTGGCCTGCCCTGCCTGACCACACTGACTGCCCTGACTCTGAGCCTGCCTTGCCTGACCACCACTGCCTGCCCTGACTCGAGCCTGCCTGCCTGACCACACTGCTGCCCCCTGACTCTGAGCCTGCCCTGCCTGACCCACAACTGCCTGCCCTGACTGAGCGTGACTGCCTGACCACACTGCATGCCCCTGACTCTGAGCCTGCTGCCTGACCACACTGGGCTGCCCCTGACCTGAGCCCGCCTCCTGACTCACACTGCCTGGCCCTGACCCTGAGCCCGCTGCCTGACCAACACTGGCCTGCCCCTGAACTCTGAGCCTGCCTGCCTGACCACAACTGCCTGCTCAATGACCCTGAGCCTGCCTGCCTGACCACACGCCTGCCCCCTGACTCTGAGCCTGCTGCCTGACCATAACTGCCTGCCCCTGACTCGAGCCCGCCTGCCTGACCACACTGCCTGCCCCTGACTCTGAGGCCTGCCTGCTGAACCAAAACACTGCCTGCCCCTGACCTGAGCTCCTGCCTGACCATACTGCCTGCCCCTGACTCTGAGCCTGCCTGCCTGACGCACACTGCCTGCTCCTGACTCTGAGCCTGCCTGCCTGACGCACACTGCCTGCCCCTGACTCTGAGCTGCCTGCCTGACCATACTGCTGCGCCCTGACTCTGAGCCTGCCTGCCTGCCGTGACCACACTGCCCCTGCCCCTGGACATCTGAGCCTGCTGCTGAACCACACTGCCTGCCCCTGACTCCTGAGCCTGCCCTGCCTGACACCACACTGCCGCCCCTGACCTGAAGCCCGCCTGCCTGACCACATGCTGGCCTGACCCTGAAGCCCGGCCTGCCTGACCACACTGCCTGCCCCTGACTCTGAGCCCGCCTGCCTGACCACACTGCCTGCCCCTGACCGGAGCCCCCCGCCTGCCTGACCACACTGCCTGCCCCTGACCCGAGCCGCCTGCCTGACCACACTGCCTGCCCCTGACTCGGAGCCCGCCTGCCTGACCACACTGCTGCCCTACCCTGAGCCCCGCCTGCCTGACCACACTGCCTGCCCCTGACTCGGAGCCTGCCTACCAACCTGTACCTTGCCTCTTCCTGTTTAATGACCCCTGCCTGCCTGACCTGCCTATCTTCTTCCCCTGTTGGATTATTAAAATCCATTTGTTAACCTCAATGTGGTCTACATCTGGGCTCTTACCTTCATCCCTGACAGGTTTGTCCAGTTCCATTCATTTATTCTTTCACTTCATACCTGTTTCTGTACTAATTACCTGTTTTTTCTGTACGGTAGCATTGACAATATTGTACAGCATATTACTGTATTACTAGTGTCAAGAGTTTTGATGAGATTCTGCCTTCATTCTAAGAATATTCAGAAAATAACATTCTGATTCATTCTAAATGAGAAACATGTACAAAGGAACACTGAGTTCAAGTTACCATTCCATGTTTCTGTGCTTTTCTCTCTCTCTCTCTCTCCATCTATTGTGTGGTGGGAAGCTATTTAAATCTGGACGCTGGTGTAATAACCCCTATTATTTTTTGGTCATATAAAAAAGGTGCCCTCCTTCCCTCATCCCCTCCTATCTCCCTCCTCTTCAATAGAGTGGCTGAACAGCTTGATGTTATCCTTGTAGCTTTGCCACAGAGAACAAAATGGCTTCCGGCGGAATGGGTTGAATGGAAACTACGGACCGCGCTCATCTCCAATATTCCGGAACCAACTGGAATATCTTCACTCATAATCTATCTCCAATTAACGTATTTATTTTAGTTTGTTATTTAACTAAGTCAGTTAAGAACAAATTGTTATTTACAATGACGGCCTACCCCGGCCAAACACTAACTCGGACGACGCTGGGCAAATTGTGCGCAGGGCCAATCTCCCCCAGTCAGTCTGTCAATCAGAATTCTTTATCGCAGAGCGGCTCAACCRTTTCTAACTAGCGCCGCTGCGTATTACACTACATTGGATGTATCCCAGTGACACCCTGTTCCCTATGAAGTGCACTGCTTTTGACCAGAGGCTTATGGGGCTTAAGGTGCCATTTAGGACACAGTCATATTCTCTGGCCAGCCTARGAGCGTGACGATGGGGGAGACAGGGGGGGTGCGGTGCATGGASAGAAATCATGATGACTCTTCTTACACACGAGTCAAGGTCTTCATGGTCCAACGTTAACAGATTAGCTGTCTGGGTGGCTGACATGATTTGGCTGGCAGAGCGACAGAGCCCCGGCATCAACTCTCATCGTCTGTGACAAAGTCCCCTCGCTTAGTGTCAGCTTAGATGTGAACTCTGCATGCCAGCCCCGATGGGAGATCTACCGACCTACAGAAACAAGGAGCATTTAGCCAAGGTTTCCAATCGTGTGCTTCTGGAAACAAGCATTAACGTTTGATCACAAATGGAGTTATAGCTCCCCTTGTTGAGAATAATAACCTGGGCATCCAATTATGGAACGCCGTTTGGATCTTTGCGTGTCAGAAAAGTAAAACAAGTCAAATAACACTAGTTGACTCATCAAATAACACTAGTTGACTCATCAAATAACACTAGTTGACTCATCAAATAACACTGTTTGACTCATCAAATAACACTAAAAATAACCCACTAGTTTTGACTCCATCAAATAACACTGTATTACTGATTACAAATAACACTGTATCTGAAGCTGATTAAAATAACACTGTTCTGACTCACATCAAAAACACTTTTGACTCAGTCAAATAACCACTTTTGACTCAATCAAATAACACTGTTTTTGACTCAATCAAAGTAACACCTGTTTGGACCTGGATAAAAATAAACACTGTTTGACCTGATTAATGAAAACCCACTGTTTGACTATCAAAATATAACACGTTTCTACTCATCAAAAATAACCACGCTTGACTGATTATAAAATAAAACAACTGTTTCTTGCAACTAATCCAAAATTAACATCTCGCTTTGGACTCTCATCACCAAATAACCA
>NW_019947974.1:3545-6745 GCF_002910315.2 Salvelinus sp. IW2-2015
CTGTTTGACTCATCAAATAACACTGTTTGACTGATTAAAATAACACTGTTTGACTGATTAAAATAACACTGTTTGACTCATCAAATAACACTGTTGTGATAGATTGAAGGTTAAAGATCTGTTTCCTTGTGTATTTAAGTATACTTTATATTAGATTTAAATAATGTTTCCATATCTCAGTATCTTTAGAGTATCCTGTGAGGCAGATCAAAGTTCCCTATGGTCAGGAGGAGAGCAGCTTCTCGAAGGTTTTTGGGGGGGAAACATTCCCCCAGATAAATCCAAATGTAGAGGCCTTTAACCTTTTAATAAGCAACGAATAATGAAAGCCTTAGCGATATAGGATCTGCTCCTTCAGGGTAGCTCACTGCCCAAGCAAAGCTTCCATATAAAATAGCTTACAGTCAGGGAGTGCGGTGAGCTTTACCAATGCCCCTGGCAGGAACACATAACCTAACARGTGGAGGCTGAGGTGGTGGTRGTGGGAGCAAGTAGCAGCAGGATTTCCTGCGATAAATGTGTGCTTAAGTATTATTTTCTGTGGTATAAGAGGGATAAACGCCTCAGTTCTGCACATTACCTTGGAAAAATGAACTCCGCAAAGTGACTCGGCTCTACCTTGTCCCGCTGCCACGTCCATTATATCCAAGGTAATATACAGAACGTCTGCGTTTATGTCTTACATAATACAGAGATGATATCAACTTGGTGAAATCCCATTACCTTCCTCCGCCTGCTCTCCCACTCCTCAAAACGACGACGTTTCATCTCCTGTGGCAAAAATAAGTATTGAATTAATCTGTTTTGTGTATGAAAAAGTAAGTGTTTCCCATTGGAATGCCGATGATGTGTAATTTGAACAGATTCACTAAGTTATATCATATACATATTTTCTCCTGGTCTGCAGCCAGAGAGAGATGGTAGGCCTCGTCTTGAAGATTCCGGATCTCCCGCATTTCCTCAAATCAAATCAAATCAATACAGGGACAGTAATAAATAAAGCCCTTCTGGTTACCATGAGAACCCTAGAACTAATATTATCATTTGAAATTGGATGATAAAAGTGGAAAAGGTAATTTAACGTTCCAAACCTCTCGTGTCACTGAAGCTTGTGGTGAGGCAACAGGGAGGCCTATCTCCATAGGCGGAGTCTCTGTCTCTGAGGTTGTCTCCTCCCTTAGTTTCCTTTTAACATAAAAATACAAGAAATCACTCGTTTCTCAATTACTTTATAACTTTTATATACAAAAGGGGAAATCCAATTTCTTTTCAAATGAATGAATTACCTCTGGCGTTTATCACGTGACATAATAMAGGGCAATATACCTCCCCCTTCCTAACACATAAGCTATCAAATACCTTCAATCTGAAGTGCAGGACCGACCTCCCTAGCCCATCTGCAGGGGAACGAGCCTCCTCCTCCTGTCTGTCTTAAACGTACACTTCCGGTCAAAAGTTTTAGAACACCTACTCATTCAAAGGTTTTTCTTTATTTTGACTATTTTCTACATTGTAGAATAACATTGACGACATCAAATCCATGAAATAACACAAATGGAATCATGTAGTAACCAAAAAACTGTTAAAACAAATCAAAATATATTTTATATTTGAGATTCTTCAAATAGCCACCCTTTGCCTTGATGACAGCTTTGCACACTCTTTTTGTTTTTTTACCACCATCTTTGAAATGCAACAGAGGTCCCAAATCTAGCCATCACTCTGGTTGTAATTCCGATGGTGTCCACAAGATGGCAGCAGTGTATGTGCAAAGTTTCAGACGGATAACTTGAAGTATGAGCAAACTACATGACATTTAGTGTGAAAGTTTTGGGCAAAGTTTTTACATTTTATTACATTTTTCTGCAAGAATATCATCAAATCTGTATACTTGGACTTTGATTTAGCTTTTCCAGTATTAGTAGCCATATTATATATTTATAAACATTTGCAATTTGGTGTCCTACAGGATATACTACACTCCAAATGATAAAGTGAAGTCTGGTTATATTCTAGGATCTCTGAGGAATAAATATGAACGTGATTTGACTGGTTGAAACAACGTTTAGAGTTAGATTTTCACAGACTCCTTTCTTTGCAAATTGAACGAGTGGAAATACAAAATCAATCGTGCATGCTATATGAACCTTTTTAGGAAATGAAAAAGGATTTTATCTAACAAAACGACACTTCATGTTATCTCTGGGACCATTTTTATGATAAATCAGAGCAATATTTCAGATTGTAAGTCCACATTTCACCTTCAGAGGTAAATTTATCAAACCTATCGCGGTGAAAAAATGTGTTTTGTTGTTAGGAGCTCTCCTCAAACAATAGCATGGCATTTTTTCGCAGTAATAGCTACTGTAAATTGGACAGTGCCGTTTTATTAACAAGAATTTAAGCTTTCAGCCGATATAAGACACTTCTATGTACCGACATTTTGTTGTTTCTCTAAAATCTGTGAATTTGGGGCGAACAAATCCCTTACTGCTGTCAGATTGGCCCTCTGCATTGCCAGAGACCCCGAGACGAACAACTGCAGAGGTGACTGCTGTTGTTCAGTCCTCAGCCCATGGTGGTTCCACAGACTGGCAAACACAGCAAGATCTCTGTTCACCCGTGACAGGAACACAAAGTGCAGTGGCCACAGGTGCAACTCATTGTTGATGTCGATGATCTGCTCCGTCTCCAAGAAGGTGAACAGGTCATGGTAAACGTTGGAGACTCCATGCCAGACGTCCCCCCACAGCCGCTCTATCCTCTGGTTGTGVGTGCTCCTTCCTCTGAGGGCACTTCCCCTCTCACCACCCCTGAACCACTCCATGAAGGCACAGATGCGGTTGTTTTCACCACCCCGGTCACATCTCACCCGGGATGGTACTCCGTAGCTGGTGATGGCGGCTTCGAATGACTCCATGACTGTGGCACACTCCTGTTGTTGTCAGAGGTGTTCAGAAACACAACAAGTCTGCTGTAACCATCCACAGCATCGTGGATAACAATCCTCCAACCTAAAAAAAATAATAAAAAGATACGTTTTCTCTTACGGTGACGCCATTGTGTGTTTTTATATTATTGATAACATTATAACAGTTACAGTGGCCTTGAGATGAGATAGTCGTTCAAAAATCATATTAAAAACACGTATGACACACAGTGTGAGTCCATGCAACTTACTATGTGACACAGTGTGAGTC
>NW_019947974.1:12392-18579 GCF_002910315.2 Salvelinus sp. IW2-2015
GCCCTTCACATGAGATAAGTTGCATTGACTCACACGTGTGTCACATAATAAAGTTGCATGGACTCACACTGTGTGTCACATAATAAGTTGCATGGACTCACACTGTGTCACATATAAGTTGCATTGACTCACACTGTGTCCATAATAAGTTGCATGGACTCACACTGGTGTCACATAATAAGTTGCATTGACTCACACTGTGTGTCCCATAATAAGTTGCATATGGACTCACACTGTGTCCCATAATAAGTTGCATGACTCACACTGTGTCACATAATAGTTGCATGGACTACACTGGTGTCACATAATAAGTTGCATGACTCACATGTGTCACATAGTAAGTTGCATTGACTCACACTGTGTCACATAATAAGTTGCATTGACTCACACTGTGTGTCACATAAAAGTGCATGACTCACACTGTGTCACATAATAAGTTGCATGACTCACACTGTGTGTCACTAATAAGTTGCATGTGACTCACACTGTGTCACATATAAGTTGCATGACTCACACTGTGTCCCAATAAGTTGCATGGACTCACACTGTGTCACATAATAAGTTGCATTGGACTCACACTGTGTGTCCCATAATAAGTTGCATTGACTCACACTGTGTCCATAATAAGTTGCATTGACTCACACTGTGTGTCACATAATAAGTTGCATTGACTCACACTGTGTCACATAGTAAGTTGCATTGACTCACACTGTGTCACATAATAAGTTGCATGGACTCACACTGTGTGTCACATAATAAGTTGCATTGACTCACACTGTGTCACATAGTAAGTTGCATTGACTCACACTGTGTCCCATAATAAGTTGCATGGACTCACACTGTGTGTCACATAATAAGTTGCATTGACTCACACTGTGTGTCCCATAATAAGTTGCATTGACTCACACTGTGTCCCATAATAAGTTGCATGGACTCACACTGTGTCACATAGTAAGTTGCATGGACTCACACTGTGTGTCACATAATAAGTTGCATGGACTCACACTGTGTCACATAATAAGTTGCATTGACTCAACTGTGTGTCCCATAATAAGTTGCAGGACTCACACTGTGTGTCCCATAATAAGTTGCATTGACTCACACTGTGTGTCCCATAATAAGTTGCATTGACTCACACTGTGTGTCCATAATTAAGTTGGCATGGGACTTATTATGTGACACACAGTGTGAGTCAATGCAACTCATTATGGGACACATTTGAATTCCTGAACTTATTTAGGCTTGCCATAACAAAGGGGTTGAATACTTATTGACTCTGCACTTATTTACGTTTTAGCTTTGAATTTTTAAAAATGAATTAGTAAAAAAATTCTTTAAAAACATCATTTCACTTTGACGTTATGGGGTATTGTATGTAGGCCAGTCTCAATTGAATCCATTTAAAATTCAGGTTGTACCATAACAAAATGTGGCGAAAAGGGACTGTAAACACAGGAATAGTGCCACAATTCTTTCTTGACCAGATAACATTGTAAAAAACAAATGATTTAAGATTGTAAAAAATGTGTTGTATTCGGGAGGCATAAGCGTATCCACTTAGCAGATCAGTTTATGGTTGCCATCGATGTGCCACAAAGATTTTGGGCTTGTAACTCTGTACTGCCTCCGGTTTAGCCGCTGCTGTATGGCTCTCCTCGCAGCTCCCTGTGGGTTGACACGGATCTGTCTGACCCTCTCCTGCTGGACTCAAACACTTGCTCCTCTTAAGCGTGCCCTCACAGACTCTGCACCAAGTTCTTCATTCTGCCCTATCAGCTCTTTGATCCTCTTATCCAGCTGAGCGTCTGACAGCGGTGAGTTGGACCTGAAAAGCTGAAAATTACGAAATACAAAAAGAACACAAAAAGAAACATCAATCAGGAACGTGATCAAATCTAGAGAGGATGTCGACATTTCCCTCTCGTGTTACAATCGCTTCGTTCAATTACGATAWTTTACCTCATACACTGCTTGACCACGGAGTGCGACACATTGAGAACATATGCCATTTGTCTGATGGTCACATGACAATCTATGAGGCGCTCCAGCTGCTCCTCGGTGATCTGATAAAGCCTTCCCGCCAAAGGGGCTTGATGGGACACTAAAATTAAAAAACAATAGATCATTAATTACGACAAGAGAATCTTTTTTAGGTTAAAAAGACTATAAGATAGAGAATTTAGGAACAGCATTAAATAGACCAACCAAATATTTTTATTTTTATTGATTGACATTGCTGGATAGAGGTGCACACAAAATCCCAGACTGGATACAGGAGACTTAACATAGTATCATTTTACTCGTCCTATCTCAGCCTTTGCCACGCATGCCGTGTGCAACAACAACAAAAAAATATATACAAATGTCACAAGTTGCCATCTTGGTAAGGTTCCCGTTGTTGGATGTCCTTTGCCTCTTGTAGGAACTCATCTGCAACAGCAATTAGATTGCTGGTCATCTCTTCATTAATCAAATGACCGCTTGCCCACCGAAGGCTCAGTTACATGGTCTCTATCCTGAAAAACAGACTACAGACCCGATTGGTCCAGTCACATTTTATTTTTCTGTAGCTAACAACCCCTAAAGTCTTCTTGTCTAAACTGTGCAAACTCTCAGAGCCTCCGACCTATGATGACAGGCGATGMWGTTTTAACTAGCAACAAACTAGCTAAAAAAAAATGGTTCTTCATACAGACATCGCTAGCTAGCTACTGGACAGCAGTAACTAGTTAACGTTTTATAGATTCCATTACTAGATTATTGACAATTAACATTAGCTAGCTATCTTGAGTTCAGTTTAATGTCAATGGCAGGCAGAACTAGCTAGCTAACACCATTGGTAGCTAGGTAGTGTTATATTATCTAGCAATTTTTTTTTTGCAGCTGTTACTCCACTCCCTCTCAACACCTACATTAGCTAGCTACCACTAATGAATGTGTTCAAATATGAACGTGCTCAATTATTATGTGACTTGCAGTCTTAATTCAGGTCCTGATGGGTCAAAAAGCGTATTTGACGCATCAAATAATGTTATTTGACGTGTAGCTTTTTTATGACACGCAAAAGACCCAAACGGCGTTCCAAACCCCATGGGTGTTAAAACTATTAAAAACAGTTTATTCTCGACCACCATCAGAACCCTCCAATTGGTTGTGATGGCAAGTATGAAACAACAACAACCATTTTCAAAGAGTGCCCCCTGTGTACCATTACCCTTCGCCAGGATTTCAGAAGAACATTGGTTCAAAGGGTGGACTGATTGAAATATGTCAGAATGCTTGCCAATCCCGAACCCTCGTCACCTCCACACTAGTTGAAAGCCACCGGGCCTCTCTAAGCAGCAGGGATCCATGGTGGTGCCTGTGTTCTGTCTTATGGTTCGCTCGTTAGCTACGGCTTTCTCTGTCAAACAGAGCCAAGATGCTCCAAAGAGAGCCAACAACCTTATGGGAAAGAGTGTGGAGATGGAGAGGAAGTCTGAGTCATAAATGGCACCCTATTTACTATATATTCCTATGGGCTCTGGTCAAAAGTAGAGCATTGTATAAGGATTAGGGTGCCATTTGGGAATAAGGAGAATGCTATGCTCTGCATGAATGACTGTTCTTCTGAATAGAATGATAGTTCGTTGGAGACAATATGGCTACCTGTTGGAGTGTCAAGAAGGCCCTTGGGTGACGTTGGATAGCAGAGCAGTGCTACAAAGCCCGAGTTTGCCAGCTCTCTCTCTCTCTCTCTCTCTCTCTCTCTCTCTCTCTCTCTCTCTCTCTCTCTCTCTCTCTACCATATACTATAGCCATGCTTCATACCCAGATAGCCTGCTCCCATACCCCCATATGCCATGCTCATACCCCATAGCCATTGCTCCATACCCCCATAGCCATGCTCCCAGTATCTCCCACATAGTCCATATGCCCCATAGCCTCTGAAGTCCAACTATCGTTCATCAGGGCCTATTGGAACTTTAAGCATGCTCCCATACCCCATTAGCGAGATGCTCCTCATACCTACCGTGGCATAGCTCGATGTCTCCCAGTACCCCATACCCAAAATAAGCATACTCCCTCGCATACCGCCATGCGCATAGCATCCCGCCATCACGGATACCGCGCACACTAGCTGCATACAGCCATACCTCTGTATAAACTCATCGCCACGAGGTGAATGGCTATGCTCCCATAGTCTGCCGATTAGCATGCCGCCCATCCCCTCAGCGATGGCTCCATACCCCCATACCTTAGCTTGCTCCATAACCCCCATAGCCATAGCCACTGCCCCCATACCCCATACCCATTGCCATCTCCCATACCCCAATAGCATAGCTATGCTGCTCCCATACCCCCATAGCGATGCTCCCATACCCCATACAAGCCATGCTCCATGTCTGGCCTCGACACCGATCCACGCTGACCCACTACCCATCAGCTATGCTCCCACCATAGCTTTCCCATACCCCATACCTCATAGCTATCATGGAGCCTGCAGTTTCTCCATCCTCCCCATAGCCATTATGCTAAGCTCCCATACGCCCTGCAATACCCTATAGCTATGCTCCCATACCCCTGGACCATAAGCCTATGCTCCCATACCCCATACCCATAGCTATGCTCATCCACTACCCATAAGCCCATGCCATACATGCATCTTACCATAGCCTCCATACCTAATAGCCATGCTTCCATACCCCATAGCCATGCGTCCATACCCCCTCAATAGCCCATGCTCCCTACCCATACCATAAGCCATGCTTCCATACCCCCTATTACCCTAGCCATCATCACTACATGCTCCCAACCCCCATAGCCATGCCTCCATACCCCATACCATGCTCCAACCATACAGCCCGCATACTATCGTCCCATACTCGCTATGCTCCCATACCACCCCCCATAGCCATCGCTCCATACTCCCATACCCATGCCACTAGGCCATACGCCATTGTATAACCCATGCATCTCCCATACCCCATACATAGCTTTGGGCCTATATAGACTCAGCCGCATCCCCCCTAATACCCATGCTGCCCATACCCCTACCGCTGCTAGTCGCTCAACCCCATAGCTATGCTCCCCATACCATCCATACAGCCTTGTGCTCGCCATACCCCACCATAGCCTATGCTCTTCACCAGTACCCATACCTATAGCCATGCTCCGCTCCATTCCCACTATACCATAGCCGGCCCATACCCAGTACCCTATAGCCATGCTCTCCATATCCTCATACCCATAGCTGCTCCCATACCACCCGATACCATAGCCATAGCCCGCCATCCCCATACCTAGCATGCTCTCCATACCCCATACTCCATACAGCCATGCCCCATACCCCATACCCTTGCCCTCCCATACCCCCTTACAAAGCTGCCCCATTACCACTGACCCATACCCACACCCATAGCCATGCTCCCACCCTACCCATACCCATCTCACCATACGGCCATGCTCCCATCCCCCATACCCTGTAGCCATGGCTCCCATACCCACCCATATCGCCATTAGCCATGCTCCCATACCCCATACCCATAGCCATGCTCCCATACCCCATACCCCATAGTCCATCTCCAACCCCATACCCATAGCCATCTCCAACCCATACCCATATCGCCATCCTCCACTACCCCATAACCAATGCCATGCTCCCATACCACCCATAGCACTCATACGCGCATACCATGCCCTCTCCATTACCCCATCTAAGCCATGCCTCCATACCCCCATACCACTGCTCCTATACCCATATCCCATAGCTATGCTCCCATACCAATACCCTTAGCATGCTCCCACTACACCCAGACTGCGGTTTTAAAGAGTAGGCCCGATTAGGTAAACACAAAAATAAGTTATTTTATGTTGTCATCGAGTAGAGTATTTTAAATCCAGGATTCAAACTCATTTTACATTTTTATCAAGTAGACTTTTTCTGCACACATTGGGGGAGATGAAGAGTCCTTTTTCAAGGACAGGCTGAATAATCAGATAGGGACAGCCTGTATTCTTACCTGATCATTCTCTACAAAACAGTAATGTTCCTACGATTAGTACGTAGTTTTAACAAGTTAGATGGAGAGAGAGAGAGAGAGAGAGAGAGAGAGAGAGAGAGAGAAGAGAGACGAGAGAGAGAGAGAGAGAGAGAGAGAGAGAGAGACGAGAGAGAGAGAGAGAGAGAGAGAGAGAGAGAGAGAGA
>NW_019947975.1:0-18577 GCF_002910315.2 Salvelinus sp. IW2-2015
GTTTGACCAGCCAGCCAGACCAATCGGCTCGAGTAGGCTTGGCACACAGAGCATGCTCAATGGGAGAGGGAAGATATCACATGGCCGGCCCTCTCGCTTCCTCAACTACTGGTAATGTAACTAATCCTGCTGAGTTCTCCCTCCATCGTACTGGTACGTATACTGAAGTCCCTGCTGTTCCTCCACTACTGAGTACGTACTGTCCTGCTCTTCCCTCCACATACAGGTAGGATACAATCTGCTCTTCGTACTCCATACCTGGTAGCGCAGAGTAGTAAGTGCTGATGACAGCCTTACCCTCACTACTGGTACGTACTATCCTAGCTCTCTTCCCTTCACTACTGGTACGTTTTACTAACGTCTGCCTCTATTCTCTCCATCTACTGGTACATACTAGTCCTGCTGTTCCCTCCACTAACTGGTACGTTTTATAAGTCTGCTTTTCCCTCACTAACAATGGTAACGAAAGGTTATACTACTAGTCCTGCTGTCTCCATCTAACTCAAGGGTACATACCTCTATAGTCGCGCTAGTGTACCCGTTTCCTATCATACTGTAACCATACTAGTCCCCCTGTCTGCGTTGCCCTCTCAACTCTGTGTACATACTTTACGCCTAGAGAGGTTCCTCCAGCTATTAGAGTTACGGTATACAGATCCTACTCATTCCATCCAACTACTAGGTACCAGAATACTAGTCCTGCTGTTACCCATTCTATTCAACCCACTACTGCTACGTACTCAAGTTACCTCACTAGACTCCTTGGCTCTCCACTACTGGGTCACGAGTACTCAGTCCCTGCTGTTCCTACCACTACTGGGTCGTTACTAGTCCTGGACTCTTTCACCAGCGATCCACTACTGGTAACGTACTAGTCCTGAGCTCGTATACTGCTCTCACTCCTGGTACATTATTATACTCGTAGTCTGCTGTTCCGTCCACTACTGGTACGTACTAGTGCCTGCTCTTCCTGCCACTACTGGTACGTAAGTCCCCTGCTGTTTGTCCTTCCCACTACTGCTACACTCTAGTCTCTGCCTGTGTTTCTCGCACTAACTGGCAGCGTACTAGTCTTGCTCCTTCCCTCACTACTTGGTACAATACTAAGTCCTGCTGTTTTCCCGATCCACTACTGGTACGTACTAGTCCTTTACTCTCTACTCCCAATTGCCACATACTGGTCACTGTATGCTCGTCCGGTCTGTGGTTTTCTTTCCGCTGTGGCACTACTGGTACGTGACTAGAATGCTCCTGTCCTCTTCCCTCTACAACTCAAACTGGTACGAATAACACTAAAGGTCCTCGGAGGCTGGTCCTCACTAGCGGTACGTAACTATGTCCTGCTCTTCCCTCCATACTGGTAACGTACTAGGTCTCTGCTGTTCCCTCCACGAGGGGTATGGAAACGGGAAGATAAGCATAAAGACCTGTACTCATATTCTCTCCATACTGGTTCACGTCCACTTAGTGCTCCTCCACAGAGAAACCAACACGCTTCTCGCCCGTCGCACTTAAAAAGTGTGCGCGGGTCACGTACTAGTCCTGCTCTTCCTGCCACAGCTTGGTAACGTACTAGTCCTGCTCTTCTCTCCACTACTAGCTACTGGGCATGACGTACTAGTACAGCTCTCGTTTCGTGCTTCATTCCTTCACTCGCCCGCACTCTACGTAACATATCTAGTGTGATCTCGTGGCTCGTTATCCATCGAATCTACTAAGAGTCTACGATAATTAGTGTCCTGCTCGTGGTTCCACCCTCACAACTATACTTGGGATCACGTACTAGCAACCTGTGCTCTATATATACACTTCCCATACACTAACTGGAACGTACTAGTCCTGCTTCTTTCTCACTCCTACTACTGGCGCTTTTGCAAGATAACATTAAGTCTCCCCGCTCTGTTCAACCATAACTACTGCGTCACCATATAGTCCGCTCCTTCCTCCACTACTGGCTACGTACTAGTCCCTGCTCCTTCCCTCCTACTGGTACGCTATAGTCCGTCTTCCTCACTACTGGTAGGACTCTATCTGCCTCCCTGAGGTATTAACCCTGTCCTTACGGTAATACTTGGTACTTACAGCTCCTGCTCTTCTCTCCACTCTGGTCCGTAACTAGTCCTCCTACTTCCCCCACTATCTACTCAGCCGTAGGTTTGTTAACTTCTAAGTCTGCATTACAGTCCACTACTACTGGTACGACTTAACATATCCTTAGCATCTTCCCTTTGCACTAAGTTGTACGTACTAGTCGCTGCCGTCTTGCTGCTTCGCTCCACGTAATGGTATCGTACTAGTCCTTACTCGCACATGTGTCTCACCTACTATGCCGAGTAGCATCTACTTCCAGTGTACCCCTGTCTCTTCCCTTCTAATAGCGGTGGCATACATCCTGCTGCTGTTCGGCGCATCCACTAGGGGCTTGTACGTACTAGTCCTGCTTGTGTCCTCCCACTACTGGTACGCTTACTAGTCCTGCCACTCCTCCCTTTCCACCACTGCGGATACGTATTCACCATAGCCTGTGTCATAGGAAACCAAATGGCAATGACAATTGCACCATGAACATGACATATGGCACCTCAGTGGGGTGTGAGCGATGACAATACACCGAGAGGCCGTTATCAGAAGAACACTGACGATACGAGGTGAGCCAAAGTTGGTATATGACATTAATAGAGAACCGCTATATGCGAATAACATGAAATAATAGGCCACCGAATGGTACATGAACATAATGGCACCAAAATGGTACGAGTGCACGCAGTATGTGTCACACGCTGGAATGTACAATGCATAAAATGTGCACCATTTACTGGTCAATATATGTTTAGAACAAGTAGAATCGCCACTCAATGAGCATGAACATAAGGGCAAACAATGGTACATGTCAATCAGTATGTAAGTCATACCAATGGTACATGCAATCGTTTCGTATATCCACCAAAATGAGTACATGACATTATGGACACCAAGGCGGTTTACATGACACTAATCGGCACCAATCGGTATGCACGATAGCCATACAGTATGGCCTGTTGATATTATGCATAAATTAGGACTATCTTCTAAAATGAAAAATGTACTGCAAATTCCAGTTGGTTGTTAACTGTGTGTGTGTGTGTGTGTTGTGGTGTGGTGTGTGTGTGTGTGTGTGTGTGTGTGTGATGTGTGTGGGCTTGATGTGTGTTCATCTGTAGAAACTGTTGGTGTTACGTGTTACCATCTGTTCATCTCCATCATTTCCGATAAGCAACCTAATATTAAGGCTCTTGACAGTCTTCAGCCATTGTCACAGTTGGAACGATCATTGACCTGGACTTCTAAAGTTAAGGGACGGCACCCTTGCTGACATCTTACAGCAGCGAGTTCCGAGAGTCACCGACGGAGCATCCCCCTGCACCAAATAAGACTGGTTTTCCAACACCTTCCCTCATCCTAATCGTCCACTGGCCCCGGCTCACCTTTATCCCCCGGAGGTCGGAGGTTAGTACGTGGGGTAACGGAGGGTCTTATTGTGTAACCTTCACCGTGGGGACAAATGTTTTATTTTATTATTAACCTTTTGTTTGTAACCAGGTAGTCTAGAATACGGCCTCTAACACAGGTCCTATTGAGACCCTGAAGTGGGACCTTTTGATTGACAGCGAGCGTGTACAGGTGGTGGCCTCCCTCGCAGTTGGATTTTTTCCACCGTTTTCTTTTTCTGATGCACATTGTACATCTTATAAACATCTAAAAACACGATTCGCCTTTGTTCGTGTTCCTTGTTAGTAGTCACGCTGTATCATAAAAGGCTAAATTGAGTCTATTACTTGCTGTGTATTGTTGAGGTTAGGAGGGGGCCTCGCCATGTTAACTGAATAACTTATGTTTCGGATCCATATCATTGAATATTAAGAGTGAACGTATATATAAGAGCTTATAAGAGCTCCAGAAGCTGCCCGTATATAGAGGAGTTTATAAGCGTCTGAAGGCTCCCGTATATATAAGTCTGAAGCTCCCTTATAATAAGAGTTATAGAGTCTGAAAGCTCCCGTATATAAGAGTTTATAAGAGTCTGAAGGCCGTATATAAGAGCTATTGTAAGAGTCTGAAGCCCTCCATGTATATTAAGACTTTAATATAGAGTCTGAAGGCTCCTGTAATTAGTATTTCTAGCTCACTAGTTAAATAAAAAATTTATAAGAGTCTAGAAGCTCACAAAGTATATAAGAAGTTTACTAAAGTCTATGAAGTTCTCGCGTATTCATACTCTAGAGTCTGAAGCAACCCGTATATAAGAGTTCTGTAGAGTCTGAAGCTGCCTGTATATAAGACTTTAATAAGAGTCTGAAGCTCCTGTAAATAAGAAGTCGCTCGAAGACTCCTTTATATAAGAGTTTATAAGACGTCTGAAGCTCCCTCACTAATAACGACGTTATAAGAGTCTCTGAAGCTCCGCTGTATAATAAGAGTTCTATAAAGTATTTCTAAGAAGCACTCCTGTATATAAGAAGTTCTGAACACGCATCCTGTATACTACAAAGGAAGGCTTTAATAAGAGTCTGAGAAGCTCCCTCGCATATATAAGTCAAAAGTTTAATTTATATGTAGTCTGAAGCTCCCCTATATAAGAAGTATTTATAATAAGTCTAATAGCTCCCGTATTATAAAGATGTTTAATATAGTGTTGAAGCTCCCACTATATAAAGAAGTTTATATAGAGTCTTTAGCTCCCGTATATAAAGTTTTATAAGAGTCTGAGCTCCCTATATAAGAGTTTATAAGAGTCTGAAGCTCCCATCATTAGAGTTTATAAGAGTCCTGAAGCTCCCGTATTATAAAGTTTAATAAAGCCTGAAGCTCTGTACCACTGATGAAACCATTGAACTTCTTGTGGCGTGGTTCTGCTCCATTGGACAGAACAATCACTCCCCACTTATCTGCCTTCTTGAGCAGTTCCCCTAACCAGTAAGGTTAACACTTTCAACAGTATGTACCATTTGTAAAGGGTCCTATAAAGAGTTTTTATAAGCGTAACTCTGTTATTGATTCTATTTAAGCATTTGTAAATGCAATTATAAACTATTATACACGATAAAGGGGTAATCAAACGAGCAGGGGCTAATGCGTTATTTCGGAAAATAATGAAGCGACGTAGGCACTAAAATTCCAACGGAGTTACTGTTTATTTTCCACATACAGAGAAAGCATAGAAGGCCCCGAGTCCCATTAGTATAGACCAAGCTATAAGACAGGTATGGTTGTATTAGTCATCAGAAACTGAAAACTACGTGCTAAAATTCACGGAGCAATCTACAGCAAGGTAGTTGCCCTTGGTCATTAAGAATGCTAATTCAACACAGTTTTAAAGAAAAAGCACATGTAGCCTAAACTACATATTTTTTTATAGATATCTCTTTAAAGGTTGAAGTAACGAAAAACAGAGTATAGAGAATAATAAGAACAAAACATATTAATGACAACAAAATGATCTACTTGTTGTCCTTTCTCAAATACATCTTTAGCACGGGTTTCGTCCTCGGCTTCCTGTTCAAGTTATAGCCCCTTTCAGCTCACTGAAAAAATGTTCAGCCATGTTTAAGCATTGACATGTAAATCGTACACAACACCTCAAAACAAGACATGGGTATCAAGAACAAGCTGACTCATGCTGAAATCCACCTTAGTGATTCCCCACATGACAAGTTTATTGTGCTGTTGCTAGGTGGTTGGGGGAGGTCTGGGTTGGTGAGGGGGAGGCGTGTCTCGGTGGTGGGGAGGGTCCTGGGTGGTGGGCCTCCGTCGAGAGATCTGGGTGGTGGGCGGAGGGTCCTGCGGTGGTAGCGGAGAGTGAGAATCTCTGGTATGTGTGGAGGGTCTGGGGTGGTGGGGGAGAGTCTGGTGGGTGGGGAGGGATCTAGGTGGTGGGGGAGGGTCTGGGTGGTGAGGAGGGTTCTTTGGCGTGGTGGTGGGAGGTTATGGGTGGGTTGCGCAGTGCGTTTGACCACAACATTTTCTTTTTGCTTCAGAGGGGGATTATGTTGGTTTTTTTTAATTGGAATCGTTACAGATATTGAAGTGTTTCTAAGAGATTTTCTTCACTCATACACTTAGGATTGGAGTCATTCTAAGAACGTTTTTCCTTCTCAACAATCTATTAATAAATACATCCCATCAAACTATAGTCTTATGGCAAGATCGGTTTAGTTGACATCTACGCTCATTGTGCATATGACAACAAGTAACTTTTCCAAAACAATTGTACTATACAGACAGATTATTTCACTTACCATTTCACTGTATGAACAATTCCAGTGGGTTGATGAATGTTCTACATACACTAAGTTGACTGTGCCTTTAAACAGCTTGGCAGTAGTAAATGTTTTCCAGTGAAGATGAGTGATGTTCATTGAGGGCGTTTAGATATAGTGAGGCGATTCGTGTACGGTAGGCTGATAGATGAGAACATCAATTTGAGTCAATTGGACGGGTACATGACCTGTAGAAGAAGTAGGTGACTTTAAGGCCTATTGCCATATCGAATCAGTCGACCTCTTCTCTGGTGCTTGACCGTCATGAAGGAAAGATACACAAGAAAAAAGAAATCCACAGACACCGAGATAACCCTAACGACATCGCAGCGAAAGAGAAACAATGACATGGAGCGAGAACACTCGACAACGCAACTACTGGTTTCATCCCGACGAGCGATTACCCAAACATGCACTGAGGTACCGACAGGAATGCTTATCAGTACAGACACCGTACAACAACAAGATAGGTAAACACACAAGTAGTAAAACGCACCAATGGGTACACAGTACCGCAGGATCAAATGAACCGGAGATCCAGGCAAGGAGGGACACGCAGTTCGTGACATCTTCGTATATAGAGACTATGACAACAGTGGATTCATGGGTGCGAACAGGTAACGAGCAGCACTCAAATCCCACGAAACAACATGCGAACAGGGAGCCCTATGTTGAAGGAATGCACCGTGAGCAAAGGAGAAAACAGGGATACAACAAGTATATCTATGAATCAGCAACAGTAAAACGAGTCCATATCGCACACAGTAACCTAGCAGAGGACAGGACCGCATACGCGGAAGAAGCCACTGTCCAAAAACTGACATAAAACAGCACAGCACTTGGTTGGGCAACTGCACATAGGGACAAAAGATCGCACACATTTTTGAGAAATGTCCTCTGGTACTGAAGAAACTAAAAATAGAATGTTTGGGCACATAATGACCATCGTTATGTATATTGAGGTGGAAAAAGTTGGGAGGCCTTGCAGCCGAAGAACACCATCCCACCGTGAAGCACGGGGAGATGGCAGCAATAAATGTTGTGGGGGTGCCCTTTTTGGCTGCAGAAGGTTCTGCGCTACAGCTTTACAAAACACGATGGATTTCCAATGAGGAGAGAAAATCATGTGGATATATTGAAGCAGAACATCTCAAGTCCATCCCAGTCGGTGAAAGCTTCAACACATGAGTCTAGGATGGGGTTCTCGTAGCGGACACCAATGAATTACAGGGCGCCAAATTCAATCAATCAGAAATCTCAATAATTCAATTTTTCTCCAACACACACAAGCGTATTTTAGCAGGAAACCATTTTAAAAGATAAAATTCTCGTTAATCCAACCACAGTGTCCTATTTCTAAAAAGCTTTTCGGCGAAAGCAGAACATATAATTATGTGGTAGGTCAAGCACTAGTCACAGAAAGCATACAGCGATTTTCCAACCAAGAGAGACGGAGTCACAAAAAAGCAGAAATAGAGATAAAATGAATCACTCACACCTTTCTTGATATTCTTCATCAGATGACACCTCCCGGAAAGCAAAGCATGTTACACAATACCATGTAATGTTTCGTTCGATGAAAGTTCATATTTATACTCCTCAGGAGAGAAACCTCAGTTTACAATTGGGCTTTGGCTCCAAACTCCTGAAAACTTTGCACACAGGCCACATCAAATCACAAAAAATACTCAATAATAAACATTGATAAACGAACTCCAAGTGTTTATTCACAGATTATAAGATATACTTCTTCCTGAATGCAACCGCTTGTGTCAGAATTTCAAAAAACTTTTTACGGAAAAAGAACCATGCAAGTAATCTGAGTACGACGCCCGGTACGACAAATCAACCAAAGAGATGTCGCCAGTGTGGAAGTCAACAGGAAGTCAGAAATAGCATTAAAAATATCATGCTTTACTGCCTTTGTAGCACATTCTTCATACACGTAATGCACTCCAGGATCTCCAGTTCCACATAAATGTTTGATTTGTTTCATAAAGTCCATCATTTATGTCCAAATTATACTCCTTTGGTTTCGCGCGTCAGGTCACAAATCTAAACTCCCGGACGCGCAGAGCAGTCAGGAAAAAGTTCAGCCGAAAAGTCATTTTAACAGTCCGTAGAAACATTGATCAAACGCAAGTAATAGAAATATTAGGATGTTTTTAGCATAAATCTTTCAATAATTGATTTCCACAACTCGGAGTAATTTCTTTGTCCTCCAGAAAAGCATTCTGCCAGAGCCCCTGGACCTCCTTCCCTCTCTCAATTCAGTAGCAAGCCTTTTCAACAGTATGCCCTACTGACTTCACCAGTAGAGAGCATCATAGATACAGGTCTTTTTATAAGAACTAGCTTGTCTCGACATATTCAAGTGGGATAAGGACCTTTCCAGGCAAACTATGGCCCAAAGAGGGACCTATTAGAACCTGTGTAATGTTCGGATTGAGGCCAAGAGTTGAAAACCCTAGCTAAACCGTCAGATTATCCAATTCCTGTTGGATTTTTTACAAAATTTTTACCTGCCTATTATTCGCGTGGGAGTTACTTCCAAACAACCAAACAAGGACACATCCCTTAAACACAACAGTTTTAGAAACTTCTCGAGTGTTCTTCTATCATATCTACTAAATAAGCTATGCATAATATTAGTCAACTGGGACTCGGAAGTGCATGACAGTTTAATCTGGAACATTCAGCACACTAATTCATCCACAAAGACGTGAAATGCTGCCCCCTATTCCTAACAATTTTAAAAGCTTGTCCCCAAACCACAAAACTGGGTCTTTCCGCAGAATATCGGACACGACAGACCCCACAAGCATACTCCAAATTGTGGCGCAAAATGGCTTAAGGAACAAAACAGAACGGCAAAGTGTTTTGGCAGTGGCAAACACCATAAGCCTTGACCTCAATCCTATAGAACAAACATGATGTGTGGGCAGAAACTGTGAAAAGAGCGGTGTGGTGAGCAGCGGAGGGAGCCTACAAAACCTGGACCACACCCATGTTAGCACCAGCCTGTGCACACGAGGAATGGCCAAATTCACCAACTATAATTTGGGAGAAGCCTTGTGGAAAAGCTGACACATCCATAGAGTTGAAGCACAGTTATGACCCAAAAGGATTGAAAAAAGAACAATATTAAATTATAAGAGAGGCTATGCCTTGGGTTACCCAACTACTACATTGAGTCGTTGTTATTGTAGCACTTCTGACTATATGGGAATGTGAATGAAGAAATAATTAAAAGCTTAGAAATAAAATAATTTCTCCATCTACAATTATTCACTGTGTGTGTGTGTGTGTGTGTGTGGTGTGTGTGTGTGTGTGTGTGTGTGTGTTGTGTGTCGTTGATTGTGATGTGTGTGTGTGTGGCTGTGATCGTGGTAGTGCTGTTGTGGTGTGTGTGTTGTGTGTTGTGTGATGTGTGTGTTGTGTGATGTAGTGTGTGTGTGTTTATTAAATGATAAATATCATAATGTAGTATCTCTAAGTTCTGAAGCCTAATGCCTGATACGTTTATTGCTAAAAATTTACTATGAAGGCGTTGAACCGTGAGATGGCGCAGTTATTGTTTTAGGAATTTATGAACCAAATAGAGAATATAGGCTTATTAATAGTAATTAGGCATGGTGCAACCCATGAAACACAAGATAGTGGTTTTTTGTAATTTGTTATAGATTTTTAAGGAGCATGTTATAGATAAAAGATCAAATTGTGCTTCAATTTGGCCATTATCTCCTCAATCTTATCTGATGCCTAGCGCCTAGGGGTTGGCATATGAATGCATAGGGAAATGTAGGGGGCCGGTAAATATTCTGAAATGTGTCTGGTAATTTTAATAATTCGAATGTCATGTCTTGTCCTGGGACTCTCACTTAAAAGGATACTAAACATTATTATACGTTTAAAACATCCTAAAAGAATAAGTTTCCAGCCAAAACAAGCTTGTAAAGAATTGTATCTTTTTAAATCCCTTCTCAACTTTTTTCGTCTCTAATGTAAAAATAGTGGGACCGCAATGAAATTAAAGTCCCGCAACTTTAAATTGTCCCGGCACTAATATTTTTGTTTACATATATTTTATTTTTTTTAACTGACAAATAAAAAGCAATTTCAATCAATCAAACCTGTGCAGTGGCCATTTGATGATGGAAAGAGGACTATCTTAGCAAACACAAACAGTTTAATACACATTCCGAAGTTTGTCAATGCCCAGCCTCAAACCTGGGTAGAGTACAACTAGGGAGTATATTATTTTCTGTTTGTTTGAGAATTGAACATAGTCTATTTTATTCTGGTGTTGAAAATGCAAACCATGATATTGAAGTTCCCGAAGTCCGTATGATTTGTTTATTGATTGTGTGGTTTGCACTGGCACAGAAACATGTTGGTGGGAATTACTTGCACATATTTTATATAATTAATAAAAATGGCATACAAATCTGATTTCATAGTTGGCAGCTGATTCGTATGAAAGACAGGCAGGGAGACACTCTGTGGTGGTCCGGCGAAACCCCAACCTTCTGGCATTCAATTGTGCCAAGAAGAAGCTGTGGCAAAGCCGATATCCACAGTTTGTAAAACCTTTGCTTGTTGTCCTAACATTACTTTGAGAAAAAAATTCATACCCATCAAAATTAAGTTCTTCTTCTTTTTCTTGTGATGTAGAGTGCCTTGCGAAATTATTCATCCCCTTGGCATTTTTCCTATTTGTTGAATAACAAAGCTGTAATTTAAATTTATTTTTACTTTGGATTCAAGTAATGGACATACTATTTCCAACATTTTTGAGTGAATTTTTTATTTTTTTTGTATTATTTAAAACGGAAAAATGGTGCGTGCATATGTATTCACCCCCTTTGCTATGATGCCCTAAAATAAGATATGGTGCAACCAAATTTACTTCAGAAGTCACATAATTAGTTAAATAAAGTCCACCTGTGTGCCAATCTAAGTGTCACATGATCTGTCCACATGATCTCAGTATATATACACCTGTGTCCCCATGAGTCTGCAACGTCTACTAAGCAAGCGGCCCATGAAGACAAAGGAGCTCTCCAAACAGATCAGAGACAAATGTGTGGAGAAGTAAGATCAAATTTGGATTATAAAAAATATCTGAAAACTTTGAACCTCCCAAAGCACCAATTTTTTTTAAATCCATGTCATGTAAAAATAATGGAAAGAATATGGACCCACAACAACCTGCGAAAGAGGGCATCCTAACCAAAAACTCAATGGACCAGGCAAGGAGGTCGTTAAATTCAGAGAGGCAACAAAGAGACCAAGATAACCCTGAAGGAGCTGAAAGCTCACAGCGAGATTGGAGTATCTTCCATAGGACCACTTTAAGCCGTACACTCCACAGAGTGGGCGCTTTCACGGAAGAGTGGGTCAGATAAAAACCATTAAAGAAAAAATAATCAAAATGTTTGGTCGTTTCGCCAAAAAAGCATTGTGGGAGACTCCCCAAACATATGGAAGAGAAGGTATCAGGTTCAGATGAGATATAAATTGAGCTCTTTTTGGCCATCAAGTGAAACACGCTGTCTGGGCAAATCCCAACACCTTCTCACCCCTGAGAATACCATTCCCACAGTGAAGCATGGTGGTGCATGCATATGCTTGTGGATGTTTTCACTTAGCAGGGACTGGGAACTGATCAGAATTTAACCATAATGATGGATGGTGTCTTAAATACAGGGAAAATTCTTGAGGGAAACTCTTTCAGTCTTCCAGAGATTTGAGACTGGGACAGAGGTTCACGCTTCAGCAAGGACAATGACCCTAAGCATACTGCTAAAGCAACACTAAGTGGTTTAAGAGGAAACAGTTAAACATCTTGGAATGGCCCAGTCAAAGCCCAGACCTCAATCCAATTGAGAATCTGTGGTATGAGTTAAAGATTGCTGTACACAAGCGGAACCCATCCAACTTGAAGGAGCTGGAGCAGTTTTGCCTTGAAGAATGGGCATAAATCCCAGTGGCTAGATGTGCCAAGCTTATAGAGACATACCCCAAGAAACTTGCAGCTGTAATTGCTGCAAAAGGTGGGTCTTTAAAGATTTGACTTTGAGCGGGTGAATAGTTATGCACGCTCAAGTTTTCAGATTTCTTGTCTTATTTCTTGTTAATTTCACCCCCCAAAATATTTTGCATCTTCAAAGTGGTAGGCATGTTGTGTAWATCAAAGGATACAAACCCCCAAAATATAATTTTTTTGTTCCAGGTTGTAAGGCAACAAAATTGGTAAAAATGCCAAGGGGGGTGAATACTTTCGCAAGCCACTGTATCACGTTGTTTGTGCAGGCTGAAATATTGTGTGTTGTGATATATGGAAAATATATCAGAAACTGSCCCATTTGTAACAAGCACGGTAACAAGKATTAGTTGTTAAACCTCTGTAATTACATACTGCAATTACCACCAATTACATGTTGTTATTACAGTGTAACTATGAGTTATTACAATTAACTACAATACTTGTTACAGTGTATTGACATATGTAATTACACTGTAATAAGGACTTCTTATACTGAAGCGTTAACATAATCTGGTAAGGGGTAATATGATAGGAATTATATCATTGAATACTGCCTGGGTTGTAAATCTGGCCAAGGCATCAGGATTTCAAACATGGGGCAAGACACATCATGGGAGTTGACAATTGGTCTGAAAAKCCCCTCTCTGTTCACGGGAGTTGACAATTGGTCTGAAAAACCCCTCTCTGTTCACGGGCCAGAGGACCATTGCATGACACCCAAAAGTGCGAAAATAATTCCTGTCAATCGATTGAAAATAAGGACGCGTGATGATACATAAGTGCTCATCTGATTAGCATTTGTAAGTGCATTTATAAATGGTTAATAACGAGGAAAATACTGGCTCACTATTTGGCAAGCACTGACCAGCTTTCGCATTTTTTTTTGACCAATGTGTTATAACAGTTCATAAATGGTTTATAATGGATTTGCAAATGCTTAAAAAAACAATGAATAACATCATTACAAGCTCTTTATAGACCCTTTACAAAGGGTACCTTATTATAAAGTTAGATGGAACAGCCCCACAGGAACAGCCCAAACAGCCCACAGGAACAGCCTCACAGACAACAGACAGCCTCATCAGGAACAGCCTCCCAACAGGAACAGCCTCACAGGAACAGTCTCACAGGAACAGCCTCACAGGAACAGCCTCACAGGAAACAGCCGTCACAGGAAACAGCCTCACAGGAAACAGCCTCACAGCGAACAGCCTCAGCATCAGAAATCAGCCTCACAGGACAGAGCCTCACAGGAACAGGCTCACAGGAACAGCCTCACAGGAACAGCCTCACAGGAACAGCCTCAAACAGGAACAGCTCCAGACAGCCTCACAGGAACAGCCTCACAGGAACAGCTCACAGGAACAAGCCTCAGCAGAACAGCCTCACAGGAACAGCTCACGCGAACAGGCTCACAGGTAAACAGCCTCACCAGGAACAGCCTCACAGAAACAGCCTCACCGAAACAGCCGACGAGTAACAGCCTCACAGAAACATCCTCACAGAACAGCCTCACAGCCTCATCTGGCTCTGTACACAACCCCAACCAATCACACTGATCACAAATGTTCTCAAAATTTCTCTTCATGTATATTATACATATAGTAGCATTGTACAGTACATTAAATAACAGTGTATGTAATGCATTTCACTTCACACCAGAAATAACCTAGAAATAATGTGTTATATTCCATTGAAATGCCCTGCTACAGGGCCCTACCCCAACTCCCACCAGCCTCTCAGTTCTGACCCTGCGTTTACCACGCGTGCCCGAAACTCCCGAGCGCAGCCTCGCAGTCTGACCCTGGTATAGGTGTGACCACCCTTCCCAACTCCCAGCCAGGCCTCTCAGTCATGACCCTTGTTGTGTTACCACCCTTCCCAACTCCGCACCAGCCTCCTCAAGTTCTGACCCTGTTGTTACCACCCTTCCAACGCCACCAGCCTCAGTCTGACCCCCCTGGTTGGTGGTATGTACCACCCGCGGCGTGTGCCGGAGCGCGGGCCCCCAGCCTGCAGTCTGACCCTGCTGTGGTACCACCTTCCCAATCCCACCATTCTCTCAGGTCTGACCCTGTTGTTACCTGTACCCCCTTCCCAGCCTCCCACCATTGCCTTCTAGCCTGACCGCTTGGCCTTGAACCAACCCTTTCTTTTCTTTCCAATAATATTATAGCATTGGTTTGGTGAAATCTGGGTGGGGCCGGCTTGAACTGTCTGCCGCTGAACTGGTGTGTCCCGCTGAACTGTGATATGTCCCGCTGAACTGTTTGTCCCGCTAGCTGTGTTTTCCCGCTGAACTGAGGTGTCGTCCCGTGGAGGCTAATGTTCCCTCTGAGCTGGTCGCCGGGCTACTGTGTTCCCCGCATGAACGGTGTCCCGCTGAGCTGGGGGCCCTCTGAGACTGGGTGTCCCTCTGAGTCCTGTGTCCCTCTGAGCTGTGTCCCCTTGAGCTTTGTCCCTCTGAGCTGCTGTCCCTTCTGAACTGTGTCCCGCTGAACTGTGTCCTCTGAAACTGTGTCCCTCTGAGCTGTTGCCCTCTGAGCCTGTTGTCCTCTGAGCTGGGGTGGGTGCCCTGCGTGAAGCGTGTGTGTCCCCTCTGAACTGTGTCCCTCTGAAACTGTGTCCCTTCTGAGCTGTGGCCCTCTGAGCTGTTGCCCTCTGAGCTGATTGCTTGGTCCCGTCGAACTGTTGTCTGGCTCTGAATGTTGTGCGCCGTCTGAACTGGTCCCTCGGTCTGAACTGGGTTCCCTCCTGACTGTGTCCCTCTGAACTGTAGTCCCTCTGAACTGTGTCCCTCTGAAACTGTCCCATCTGAACTGTGTCCCTCTGAACTGTTGTCCCTCTAGCTGCTGTCCCTCTGAAGCTGTTTGTCCCTCGTGAGCGTTGTCGCGCCTGAGCTGTGTCCCTCTGACGTGTGCCCTCTGAGCCTTTGTGTGTAGGGGTTGTTGCCCTCTGAGCTTTACCTCTGAGGGTGGCGCGTTACCTCTGAAGCATGGTTCCTCTCTGACCGTGTGTCCCTCTGAGTCTGTGTCCTCTGAGCTGTGTCCCTCTGAGCTGTGTCTGGCTCTAGCTGTTCTTTGTCCCTCTCTTGAACTGTGTTCCCTTCTGAACTGTGGGGGGGTGGTTGTCCCTCTGAACTGTTGTCCCGCTTTTGAACTGTTGTGTCCGCTGAACTTGTTTTGTGTGTTCCCTCTGAAACTGGGTGTCCCTCTGAACTGGTGGTGGGGTGGGTGGTCGCGGGCTCTGAACTGGTTAGCCTGCGTGTGAGAGCTGCTTGTTGAAAATCGAGGACTGCCAAGTGGATTAAATGTTTCATAGGAACTGTTCTATTGTGGTGGAGCGGAGAGGGAAGCGGGGGTGGGCTGTGAACGAGAAGAGGTGTGAGGAGGTAGAGGAGGTAGAGGAGAAGAGAGGGGAGAGAGGAGAGGAGCCTAGACTATGACAGAAGAGAGAGATAGAGGAAAAGAGAGAGAGAAAGAGAGAAAGGATGAGATGAAGAAAGAAAGAGAAAAGAGAAAGCAGAAGGAAAGAAGAAAGAGAAAGAGATAAGATGAAAGAGAAAGAGAAAGAGAAGAGAAAGGAGGAAAGAGAAAGGAGAAGGAAGAGGAAAGAGAAGAGAGGAGATGAGAGAGAGAGAGAGAGATAGAGAGAGAGAGCAGATTAGAGAGAGATGGACTGTTTGCCACGAAGGAAATATGGCACCCAGTGAGAACAACACAATTGTAATAACAACCTATATTGTATGTTATTGTGCCCTTTTGTACTTTTAAACTATTTGCACATCATTACAGAATGTTAAAAAAAAAAAAAAAAAAAAAAAAAAAAATTGACAAAATATGACATTTGAAATGTCTGTTATTCTTTTGGTGTAATGTTTTACATCACATGTTTTATTGTTTATTTAACTTTGTTATATTATCTATTTAACTTGCTTTGGCAACTGTAAACATATGTTTCCCATCCAAGTTAAAGCCCCTTAAATTGAAATTGAATTTGAATGGAGCAGCAGGCAGGCAAGCAGCAGCAGACAGGACAGATCACCTTACTGTATGTCTGTGCTCTACCCAACATCCAGATGCTGTTCTACTATTAGACACTAACCTGGTACTGATACTATTCCCAGTACATGACAACTTCTCATTCTAGTCTTTCTCATGTGGTTCAGTGTTGTTAAATGATATAGGATGCATTTATAGATCATTAGCATGCATTGGGTCACCTTACAAATAGCTGTATAATCCCAAAACCCCTGTATATAAATTGCATCATAGCTAATTTGGAGCCAAAGTGCTTGTCGACCAGAGGCAGGAATTCTTATAAACTAGAAGGGGCTAATTTGAACACGAAGAGGGATTTTTTTTTACAAATGTATTGAGGACACAACACAGTGAACTCTGAGTGATCAACGATAGCAGGATCATGTGTTATTTGGTTGTGTGTTTTGTCTATAACGAGGCTGACTAATTATCGACTTACGAGTCGCTCGTTAGCAGTGGAAATCTATTAAAACTGAAAAACAGAACAAAACACACGACCGATTCTGGAAAAATACAAACAATACTTTTTTTTTTACTGCTCAATTAACTAGACCTGTAAAAATATCAGAATGTCTTAACGGGTCTTTTCAAACTCCCTTTTAAGTTGGATAATGAAAACCATTCGTACCTATGAGATGCCTTTCGTGAGGAGATTCCCTCCCTGACCACACACAACACACACACAACACACAGCACACACCACATACACACCACACACAACACACACACAGCACACACCACACACACACACCACACACACACACCACACACACAACGCTTTGTGTGTTGGTAATGGCAAGGTCTTGTCACGCTTGCATAGAGAGGAATGGAGAGACTCAGGCTCATGGCACGCTGGTTAGTTTTATACAACCTCCCAGTATATACAAAACTAAAACCTACAATGCTTACATACCTCACTACTCAGAGACAATTAGAGCACACACACACAGGCAGGAGCACAGGCAGGAGCACGGGCAGGAGCACGGGCAGGAACACGGGCAGGAGCACGGGTAGGAGCACGGGCAGGAGCACGGGCAGGAGCACGGGCAGGAGCACGGAAAGGAGCACGGGTAAGGCAGCACGGAAAGAGCACGGTAAGCAGCACGGCAGGAGCACGAGGTAGGAGCACGGAAAGGAGCACGGGTAGCAGCTACGGCATTGAGCACTGGGCAGGAGCACGGGCAGGAGCACGGCAGTGAGCACGGCAGGAGCACCGGAGCAGAGCACCGGGCAGGGAGCACGGGTAGGAGCACGGCAGGAGCACGGGGCAGAGCACGGCGGAGCACGGGCAGGAGCACGGGGCAGAGAGCACAGTAGGATCAGGGCCGGAGCACGGGCAGGTGTAACCCTTACTAAATGAGTAGTCCAACTCCCGTATCTCACAGGCAGGTGTAAACCTTACTAAATTGAGTAGTCCCATTATATCACAGGCAGGGTGTACCCTTAACTTAAATGAGTTAGTCCAGTACCTCACAGACAGGTGTAACCCCTTACTAAATGGTAGTCCAGCTATAATCACAGACGGTGTAACCCTTACTAAATGAGAAGTCTAGTACCTCAACAGGGCAGGTGTAACGCCTGTTACTAGATGGAGTAGCTCCCAGTATATCACAGGCAGGTGAACCACTTTACTAATGAGTAGTTCTGTACCTCAACAGCAGTGTAACCCTTACTAAAGGAGTAGTCCAGTATATCACAGGCAGGTTAACCTTACTAAGATGAGTTTAGTCCATTATACACAGGAGGCAGGTGCTTAAAACCCTTATAAAATGAGTAGGTCCAGTTATATACAGGCAGGCAGGTGTAACCCTTACTAAATGGTAGATCCATTATTATCAAACAGGCAGGCAGGTGTAACCCTTACTAATGAGTAGTCCAGTACCTCACAGGCAGGTGTAACCCTTACTAAATGAGTAGTCCAGTACCTTCACAGGCAGTGTAACCCTACTAAAGGAGTAGTCCCAGTAGCTCACAGCAGTGAACCCTTACTAAATGAGTAGTCCAGTATCTCACAGGCAGGGTGTAACCCTTACAATAGGAGTCTATACCTCACAGGCAGGTGTAGAACCCTTACTAAAATGAGTAGTTCAGTACCTCACAGACAGTGTAACCCTTTACTAAATGAGGAGTCTATACCTCACAGGCAGGTGTAACCTCTTACAAAATGATAAGTCCAGATAAATGCCTCTCTT
>NW_019947975.1:19617-23345 GCF_002910315.2 Salvelinus sp. IW2-2015
GGAAAAAGTCAAGGAGTCTGAATACTTTTGAAGGCACTGTATCACAAACCTTTTCCATTGCTATTATATACTGGTTACAACGTAATTAGAACAGTAAAAATAATGTACTGATATACCACGGCTGTCAGCCAATCATAATTCAGGGCTCGACCCACCCAGTTTATAATGTACAGTAGATCAGCATCGCTATATGAAGTATCCTATCATGTCACACATACGTTTCTGGATGTGGTTCTGACTGTGGTGCTGTGTTGAGCTCAGGTCKTTTTTAGAGAATGGGGAGATGAAGGTATAACCCAGGGGGATCCTCCCAGGAGGAGTGATAGAAGACYGGTATCACCTCAGGCTTAAAGAACAGTCCCCTGGAGGATTCCCCCTRTTGTCTCTCATTGATTTCAGATCATTGATTTCCAGTGGAACAAAGATGTTGCTGTTAAGCCCCTCTAAACACTCGTATCTGAGACATGTCAACACATTACTTATTAATATCTAGTAGCTGTATAGTAAAGTTACAAAGCACCAAGTTAGTAGAACAGAGATCCTATAATATTATTAGTTCTAATCTGTAATTCAATGGTTAGCATGTTGAAACCAATGCTATACAATACAATGCAAATGCAAATCAAATCAAATTGTATTAGTCACATACGCCGAATACAACAGGTGTAGCAGACCTTACAGTTAAATAGTCTGGGTAGCCATTGGACTAGATTGGACTGTTGGACTGTTCAGGAGTCTTACGGCTTGGGGGTAGAAGCTGTTTAGAAGCCTCTTGGACCCAGACTTGGCGCTCCGGCAGGTTATGGTGCCATTCAAAGTGGGCTACTCTTAGCCCACCCAAAGCCTCCAACGTTCAATAACAGCTCGGGACAATTTGTTTATCGAAAGAGAGAAAACAGCAGCGTAATCMTTCCATTATTTCTGCATGATCAATGCTATTCGGTGGAAATCAGTGGAAGTCAGTGCCTTATAAAAGCAGATTGATTGATCTTTCCTGGGGTGGAACCTGATTGCCCGTCCTAGWCAACCACGGTGTAGCAGAGTGGTCGCTGCCATGGCGTGACCACGCAATTCATGCTGGGAAGGCTCTGAGCAGCGAGAGCGCAGAGCCGAGTCTTTTTCACCGTTACCGTAATTTGAAGAAGCCTTTAGGATGGAGACAGCCTATTTTAGTTGCACAGAGGACGTCACAGTGGGGAACACAACCTGGAGTTTGCCTACCGGTTTATTCCAAGTTTTTTTTGTTGTTATTGCAGGTGGGTATTGTAAGCGGTAGACTTCTCTTGAAACCTCAACTTACAATTTTAGAATGTCAACAGAAGCCCGAACGCACTACAGGGAGCCAAACTTTTTGTGTCGAACAACGACACTGTAGGACATCGATACATCAAGTCTTCAACTGCCTTCAATGTCCATCTGTACTGCCTTAAAACACTTCTCAACTCTCTGTCTGTCCAATATCTGGGTACTTTCTTACCAAAACAGAAGTGGGGTGACCGCTTTGTTATTGTTTCAATTAAAGATAGAGTCGTTAATTAAATTTTTTTTTTTTAAAGCCCTCAGCCCCACTCTGTTTTGGTTAAAAGAATCTGAGGATGGGCCTGGAGAAATGTAACCACTCTCAAATTCATAGACAGAGCTGTGCATGCAAGGAATAACATCCACGATATATATGGTTAATGTATTTTTGTTTACATTTACATTGTGTTACAAACATTGGAGTAAAACAAGCTTATGTTCTGGGTTCTGATGGAGTGTGACAGATCATGAGGTATTTCTAGTTTATCTTTTTCAAGAATCAATGTGTACAGTTAAATAATGTAATAAGTAAAAAAAATTGATGTACTAACTAAGGATACTAGCTTTAGTGAGCTCCAATGTGGCGTTGACAGACTGATAAACAACAACACATCAACAACAACGAGACAGAAACCATAGAAAAAGTGACACGAGGCCATTCTTCACTGATCTCAGTTTCCTGCCCTCTCTCTGTCATCATCAGCTTCCCAGCCCCACTGGTTAATGTCTCCCCATTAACAGGGCATTAAAATGGAACGACCCAGAAAGGAAAAGTGGGGGTGTGACTGGTGAACAGCTGGCGTGGTGCCACAGAGCCATAGATTTCACCTTAGAGTACAGTAGGATCTATGGGAGGAGAGAAAAGTCCTCTGCATGTTTTATTCCCCTGTTGTGGTTGTCAGCCCTGAGGGAAGTCAGTGTTGTCACACACGACAGCGATGGGAAAAGCACAACTCTCCGATGAAAGAAGCTGACGCTTTGGCTCTTCTCTGAACGTACACGATTTCTCGATCAAGCATACACGTACGCATGCACACACACACCTGCCACACACACCCTGCCACACACACCCACACACACACACACAACACACAACACACACACCACACACACACACACACACACACACACACACACACACACACACACACACACACCACACACACAACAACACACACCACACACACACACACACACACACACCACACACACACACACACACACACACACAACTGCCACACACACCCTGACACACACACATGCAACACCCCTGCCACACACGCCCTGACACCACACACACACACACCTGCCACACACACCACCTGACAACACACACACCCTGCCACACACACACCCTGACACACACACACACCCTGCCACACACCCACCCTTTCGCAAGGCTGGTCACGACTCTCCACCCTTGTTGGCAGGCAGCATGCATTGTGTATTCATTAGGGCTAACAGTCCCAGGCTTGTGTCACCATTAGACAGCATTACTCTGGCTGCTATTTGAGCATTGGTCACGCTCCTGAAGCATGCTCTCTGAAGCATRGAGAGGGCTGGCTCATCTGTCTGGAACCAATACAGGATATCCTCTCAGGGCTTCTCCTCTCAGCCGTGTGAAGTGGGACAGAGTGAGAAGACACTGTACTGGATAGTACACACACTTCACTGAGGTGTGGCTGGCTGGAACCAGTGGTTCATTCTGATGAGGCCAACAAGTGTTGGGCGGAGTCACTCACTACCGTGACCAATGGGGTGTAAGCTTCCCGGAGGGGGTCAGTTAGGATTGGGGGAAAAGCAGGAAGTGGAAACGTATTGAACCAGACACAGGGTTTCTGGATAGGTTGGAGTCGGTCAAGGGATGATTACATTCGGATTAAATTGCACTGGGGATCAGAGGGATAAGATAACATATTATAATTTGGTTATAATGCTTCGTAAGTCTTCATAAACATTCATAGCCCCTTCATAACATCTTACATTTAAACATTTAAACAGCTATTTGGAGTCAGTTGAAAATGTGTTAAAWAGAGGATTTTTTGCTCTGTTTGTTTTCAAAATATCTGCAAATGCCTTTCACACTGTATCCTATATTTCTGTACAACATYGTCTCAAAACCAGCTCCAACAAAACTGTCATCAAGCTATTTAGTCAGTGTAAAACAGCCGCTCTACACATTAACCAAACCCATTACAAAGAGTTGATAGTTATTGTTTAATGATTCATTAGGTGTCTACAGCACCCCAGACCAGCTGGCAATACCTCCGTCGACATTTCACCACAAATGGATCATTTATTTGGAGTGCCTTCAGAGCAGCAATTAACCACCAAACCTATTCTGTTCCAGAGAGAGATAGAGTGAAAGAGAGAGAGAGGGGGAGAGGTAAAGAGGGAGAGAAAGAAACACAGGGAAAGAGTGAGAGAGA
>NW_019947976.1:0-7420 GCF_002910315.2 Salvelinus sp. IW2-2015
ATCAGCAAAGCAACTACTTCTCGACCCAAGCTCAGTAAGTGGAGCTAACATTTCCCTACACAACAGGCACTAACTTCTGACCAGAGTAGTGGACTACATTTCCTATACAAAGCACTACTTCTGACCAGAGTAGTGGACTACAATTTCCCTATAGCAAAGCACTAACTTCTATATCTGACCAAGAGTAGTGACCTACATTTCCGCTATTACAAGCGCTAACCTTTTGACAGAGAAGTGGACTACATGTCCCTATACAAAGCACTACTTTTTGAACCAGAGTAGTGGGACTACATTTCGCTCCTTATACAAAGCACTAACCTTCTGACCAGGAGTAGTGGACTGAAACATTTCCCTAATAACAAACAGCAACTTACTTCTGACCGAGAGTAAGTGGACTACATTCCCTAAACAAAAGCACTAACTTCTGACCAGGAGTAGTGGCTACATTTCCCTATAGCAAAGCACTACTGTGTGACCAGGAGTAGTGGAACTAACATTTCCCTATACAAAGCACACTGTCTGACCAGAGTAGTGGACTACATTTCCCTATACAAAAGCAACTACTTTTGACCAGAAGTAGTGGACTACCATTTCCGCTAATACCAAAGCACTACTTCTGACCAGAGTCAGTGGACTACATTTCCCTAATACTAAGCACAATACTTTCTGACCAGAGGTAGTGGACTACTATTTCCGCTATACAAAGCACTACTTCTGACCAGAGTAGTGGACTAACATTTCCCTATACAAATGCACTCCTTCTGACCAGAGTAGTGGACTACCATTTCCCCTATAACAAAGCACTCCTTCTGACCAAGAGTAGTGGACTACAATTTCCCCTATACAAAGCACTACTTCCTGACAGAGTAGTGGACTACATTTCCCTATACAAAGCATTACTTTTCTGACCAGGAGAGTGGACTAACTTTCCCTATTACAAAGCACTACTTCTGACCAGAAGTAGTGGACTAACATTTCCAAACAAAGCACTACTTCTGACAGAGTAGTGGAAACTACATTTCCCTTATACAAAGCACTACTTCTGACCAGAGTAGTGACTAACATAAGAAACTAAAGAAACAAAGATGCCATTCAGACTGGATCCAATGTGTATTAACGCGTTGCAACGCTGTAGATAAATATTGTTGTAAAACTGTCTATTATGCTAAATAGCATTTGGAATTTAATGGTTGATTTCAACCTAAACCCGCCCCCCCACCGTCCACACTCTCGCAGCTGGTCACTAGCGGAATCCCCGGAGGCAGATTGTTGAACGCCAGGCTATAGGGAAGAACTTTTGGTTACAGAGACACGCGTGGTCTAGCCAGTGTAACCGCCTTGGCTTCAATGACTCAATTGGAATTCCTCGGTACGCAATGCCTGCCAGCAAGACCACCTGTCTGGTAAACCGGAAAGCTGCCGCTTTGTGGTCTGTAAGTATTGCACCTCTAGATCCTATTGGTCTGATAATGTTTTGTTAATAAGTCGAGCCCTACTGTGCTGTACATGTTGTTATAAATTCGACCCTACTGGTCTGTCCATGTTGTTAATCGACCCTACTGGTCCTGTATGTTGTTATGACTAACTGTCTGTCCTGTTGATATCTAACCTACTGGTCTGTCCATGGTTGTTATGTCTACCCTACTGGTGTACATTGGTTATGTTTTGTTATATCTGACCCTACTGGTCCGTGTTCGAACATGTTGTATATCGACCCTACTTGGTCTGTTACATGTTGTTACTAGTCTGACCCTAACTGGTTCTGTCCATGTTGTTATATCAAGACCCTACTGGTCTGTACATGTTGTTATATCGAGACCCTACTGTCGTCCATGTTGTTATATCTACCCTACTGGTCTGTACATTTGTTTATCGACCCTAAACTGGTCTGTACATGTTGTTATATCGACCCTATGGGTCTGTCCATGGTTGTTATTATCGACCCCTACTGGTCTTGTACATGTTGTTTATACTTGACCCTACTGGTCTGTCCATGGTTGTTATATCTACCCTATGGTCTGTTCCATAGTTGTTATAATCTCGCCTAGACTGGTCTGTCATGTTGTTATATCCAACTAGCTGGTCTGTACATGTTGTTATACTGACCCTACTGTCTGTAGCTGTGTATAATACTTCTGCCCATGGTAATGACGTATGGTCTGTCCATGTTGTTTAAGTTACCTAATCGTCTACAGTGTATCTTCCTACTGTCTGTCCATGTTGTTATATCATACCTACTGGTCTGTCATGTTGCGTTATATCGACTATGTCTCTGTATGTTAGACCTATGTGTCTGTCATGTTGTGTATACTCACCTACATGGTTCTGTCCATGTTGTGTATATCTACCCTACTGGAATCTGTCCATGTTGTTATAGATCACCCCTACTGGTCTGCTACAATGTTGTTATAAGTATCAACCTACTGGTCTGTACCATGTTGTTAATGACTAGGTACATGTTGTTATATACTCATGGCGTCCATACGTTGTCCTTAAGCCCTACTGGGTCGTGTCTTATGTAATTATGTGTATTTGTTTGGTTATTTTGGGGGCCTCCCCATCACTATTCCCCACACCCCACACCGAGGAACTGCCACCCAAAGCATGATCTCCACGCAACCAACCCACTAACCAACCCACCCCAGCACAAAGCCAACATGAACTCCAGCCCCACACCCCACGCCAGAAATGCACACCCAACATTGTCCACTTCCACCCAGCCACTGACGTCCCAGCCACCAGCCAACAATGGACTATCAACCGCCCAACTCGATATAGCCCACCCAAGCAAATGAACTACAACCGGCAACCGCCACCTCAGCAACAAATTGAGCTACACCCTAGCACCCCCAACACACCATCAGCGCCAACATGAACTCCACTCCAACCCCACACCAGCCAACGATGACTACAATCCCACCAACCCCACCCAGCCAACATGACCACAACCCACCAACCCCACCTGACGGACGCAGGCCCAACAGACTACACCCCGCAACCCACAAGACCTGCAGCCAACATGACTAACAACCCCAACCCCACCCAGCCAAACATGACTACAAACCCCCGCCCCACCGCAGGCCAAACATTGACTCCACACACCCAAACCACCCCATACCCCGACATCGCCAACATGACTACACCCCTCAGCCAATGGCTAGCCCACCCAAGCCAACCATGGACTACAGACCCCCCAGCCGCCACCCGCCAACATGGACTACAACCCCCAACCCCACCGCAGGCCCAAGCATGACTAACCCCAGCCCCACCAGCCAACAGACTACAACCCCAAGTCCCACCGCAGACCAACATGACACTACACCCCAGCACGCCCACCAAGTACCTACATGACTACAGCTCGCCAACGCCCACCGCAGCCAACATGACTACCCCCAGCCCACTCCAGCCAAACATGACTACACCCCAGCCCACCCAGCCAACATGACTAACACCCCCAGCCCACCCAGCCAACATTGACTGCCACCCCCAAGCCCCATCCCCGCAGCCAAGCATGACTCGCACCACCCCAGAACCCCAACCCAGCCAACCATGACATCCACCCCCAGCCCGCCACCCAGCCAACATGACTCCAAGCCCCAGCCCCCACCCAGCCACATGACTCCACCCCCAACCCACCCAGCAACAGTGTCTCTAATGAAAAGGCACAGCAACGGTGCCAAAAACACGAGTGGACTTGTTTAACTTAACTTAATGCTATATAGAAAATGACGGATGCCCAGAAGGGACATGCCTGGGGGGTTAAAAAAAAAATCCCCCTAAAGGTTTTTTGGTCTTTTAATTGGGATTTGGTGACCAGGTTTGTTTACAGTTGAATGTGAAGTGTTCAGTGTAGCTTACTGCTGCTCTGTCGTACAGTGTGCTTACTGCTGCTCTGTCTACAAGTGGGTGCTTAACTGCTGCTGCTGTCTAACACATCTCTCTTGTTGAACTTACGGAGTGTTTGTCTTCTTTCACTTACGACCATGTATTCTAGTCCATTTTCTTATCATCTTCCATCTTCATCAAAATATACCAATTGATCTCTCTGGGGTGTCCAAAGGTCTCTATAGAAATGCTAATGATATTAGAATAATGATGATGTGGTGTGGCCTATTGATCAGCTCCATTGTAGCTACCTGTCCCCCCTTTACTGTGCTGCAAGGCAATAGAAATAGAAATGACCTAGAATGGGTGAAGCCGCCCCCCCCCCCTTTACTGTGCTGCAGGCATAAGAACATAGAATGACTTATAGAATGGGGTGAACCCCCCCCCCACACCGCTTTACTGTGCTGGCAGGCAATAGAAATAGAATGACTAAGAAGGGGTGAACCCCCTTTAACTGTGCTGCAGGCATAGAAATAGAATGACTAGAATGGGTGAACCCCCCCCCCGTTAATGAACCAAAGGATATTCAATGTGCTTACCCTAAGCGAGGTTTTGAGACTGGAAAATGAAGTGTGCAAACGCCACCTGGGTGTCCCAGATTTAAAGCAGTCCTCTATTAGAGGAGTAAATAATGAATCATTAGGAAACTGGCTTGGAGGTGCGCAGATTAAGACAAGGCAATTTCACTAGAACACCGATGGGATACCTGCATAGGCCCCCGTCGTTTTTCCAAATTAAAAAATGTTGTTGTTAGGTGATTTCTAAGTATATCCAAGTAAATTGGAATATTTTTGTTAATGTGTGCAGCAATCACATTGTGGCGCGACTCCAGGCAGTGACGCATGCTATGGGAGAACTACAAGGGGAGGATTCAACTACAACGATGTGGTCAGCCTTCTTTGTAACCAAAGGCTACGTACTGGAGGGAGGTTGGCCAGAGCCCAGTGCCAAGGCGAGCCGGCCAGTTGAGTCCAACCCAGCCTCCTACAGTAAAGAGGGGGTAAACAGGCAGGATGGGAGTCACAGCCTCCTACATGTAGAGGTGGGTAACGAGGCAGATGGAGTCACAGCCTACTACATAGATAGAGGTGGGTTAAACAGGGCAGATGGAGTCCAACAGCCTCCTACATGTAGAGGGTGGGGTAAACAGGCAGTGGAGTCCCAACAGCCTCGCCTAACATGTAGAAGGTGGGGTAACAGGCAAGTGGAGTCAAAGCAGCCTCTCAATACATGTAGGAAGGTGGGTTAACAGGCAAGTGGGAGTCAAACAGCCTCCTACATGTAGAGGTGGGTTAAACAGGCAGTGGAGTCAACAGCCTCCTACATGTAAAAGAGGGTGGTAACAGCAGTGGAGGTAACAGCCTCCTACATGTGAAGGTGGGTAGACAGGCAGTGGAGTTCAACCAGCCGCCTACATGTAGAAGGTGGGTAACAGGCATGGGTCAACAGCCTGCCATACATGTAGAAGGTGGGTACAGGCAGTGGGAGTCACAAGCCGCCTACATGTAGAGGTGGGTAGGCAGGCTTGTGGGGTACAGACACACACAAACGTACTCACGGCACACTCCACACATGCACGTGTGAGGCACATGACACACACACACAAGCAGCACGCACACACACACACACACACACACCACACTCCAACATCATGCACATGTGGAGGCATACACTCCCACTCACTCCAATCGTCACGACACACACACACAACACACACACGCACACACAACACGACACACACACACAACACACACACAACAGCACGCACACGCACACACCACGCACAGCACGCACGCACGCCGCAGCACGACGCACGGCACGCACGCACCACGCACGCATCAGCACGACGCACGTCGTACGGCACGCATCGCACACACTACACACACACACAGGACACACTCAAATCAAACGTATGTCACATGCTTACACAATGCTTACTTCGAGCCTTAACCAACAATTGCAGAGTTTTTAAAAAGTTAGTAAGAAACTTTTGCTTAATAAACTTAAGGAAAAATAGTAACACAATATAATATTCAAAAAATGTGGCTATTTACAAGGAGTAAAACTAAGCAATAAGAGAGTCTGAATACTTACATAAATGTATATTTCAGTTTGCTAAAAAAAAAACTATTAAGTTTGTTTGGTAATTTGGGTATTGTGTGTGTAGATTGATGAGGAACAAAAACAACAGTACCTCTCCTTAATGTTGCAGAGCTGCTGGAAGATACATACTTGTGTATGTGTGTATGTGTGTGGTGTGTGTGTGTGTGTGTGTGGTGTGGTGAGTGTGTGTGTGGTGTGGTGGTGTGGTGTTGGTGGTGTGTGTGTGTGTGTGTGTTGTGTGTGTGTGTGTGTGGTGTGTGTGTGTGTGTGGTGTTGTGTGTGTGTGTGTTGTGTGTGTGTGTAGTTAGAGCTGTGTGTGTGAGTAGATGCTGTGTGGTGTGTGGGTGTGAGAGCCTGTGTAAGAGAGGTCCAGTGCAAAAGAATAATAATAAATAATAACAAAATAAGAGGGTCAATGTAAATAGTCCAGGTAGCCATTACATTTTCATGTCCTTCCTCTGACACCGCCTGGTATCGAGGTCCTGGATGGCAGGAAGCTCGGCCCCAGTGATGTACTGGGCCGTACGCACTACCCTCTGCAGCGCCTTGCGGTCGGAGGCCGAGCAGTTGCCATACCAGACGGTGATGAAACCAGCCAGGTGCAGCTGTAGAACGTTTTGCGGATCTGAGGACCCATACCAAGTGTTTTCAGCCTCCTGAGTGGGAAGAGGCGTTGTCGTGCCCTCCTCACGACTGTGTTGGCATGTTTGGACCAAGATAGATCCTTAGTGATGTGGACAACGAGGAACTTGAAGCTCTCGACCCGCTCCAGACCCGTCAATGTGAATGGGGGCGTGCTCGGCCCTCCTTTTCCTGTAGTCCATAATCATCTCCTTTGTCTTGCTCACGTTGAAGGAGAGGTTGTTATTCTGGCACCACCTAGCCATGTCTCTGACCTCCTCCCTATAGGCTGTCTCATTGTCGTCTGTGATCAGTCGTGTTGGCAAAACATTTTTATTTCATTTTACCTTTATTTAACTAGGTAAGTCAGTTAAGAACAAATTATTATTTACAATGACGGCCTACCGGGGAACAGTGGGTTGTACAGAGGCAGAACGACAGCTCAGGGATTCGATCTAGCAACCTTTACGGTTACTGGCCCAACGCTCTAACCACTAGGCTACCTGCCACCCCAACTTAATGATGGTGTTGGAGTCGCGGGTGAACAGGGAGTATAGAAGGGGACTAAACACGCACTGCGGGGCCCCTGTGTTGAGGGTCAGCATGGTACCCTCACCACCTGGGGGGCGGCCCATCAGGAAGTCCAGGATCCAGTTGCAGAGGGAGGTGTTTAGTCCCAGGGTCCTTAGCTTATTGATGAGCTTTGAGGGCACGTGTTGAACGCTGAGCTGTAGTCAATGAATAGAATTCTCACATAGGTGTTCCTTTTGTCCAGGTGGGAAGGGCAGTGTGGAGTGCAATAGAGATTGCA
>NW_019947976.1:8220-26790 GCF_002910315.2 Salvelinus sp. IW2-2015
TATATAAAAGGAGTATGGAACAGAAAGACAGCTGAACAGTTTTCAATATCCACTAAAGGGAGTTAACTGGAACAGGAGACATCTGACAGCCAATATACTAAAAGGGGTTATGGAACAGAAAGACATCTGGACAGAGGCCAAGACGGGGGCCAATTACTAAAGGAGTTTTATTGAACAGAAAGACATTCTGGACAGGCCAATATACTAATAGGATTATGGCGAACAGAAAGACATCTGGACAGCCAATATACTTAAAGTAAGTAATGGAACAGAGAGACAGCATGAACAGGTCAATATACTAAAGGAAGTAGTAAATGAACAGAAAGACAGTGCTGAACAGGTCAATATACTAAAGGAGTATATGAACAGAAAGACATCTGGACAGGCCAATATTACTTAAAGAGTAATGAACAGAAAGACATCTGGACAGGTCAATACTAAAGGGAGTTATTGGAACAGAAAGAATCGACAGGTCAATATACTAAGGAGTTATGGAAACAGAAAGACAGCTGAACAGGTCAATATACTAAAGAGTTATGGAAACAGAAAGACATCTGGCAGGCCAATTATACTAAAGAGTTTTAATGGAACAGAAAGACAGCTGAAAGTTCAATTACTAAAGAGTTATGAGAACAGAAAACATCTGGATCAGGTCAATATACTAAAGGGTTATGGAACAGAAAAGACATCTGGACAGGCCAATATACTAAAAGAGTTATGAACAGAAAGACATCAGGACAGGTCAATATACTAAAGGAGTAATGAACAGAACCTTCAAAGAGGACAAAGATATTCACTGTTTTAACAGTGGGATTAGAGAGAGGTGTAAAACCATTTAGCTGCTTGTCTTCCTTTTTACTCCTTTTAATGACATGTTTCGGATGTGTGCTGTCATTGTTATTGTTATGTACACCTTAGAGAATGAGTTTCAATTGTCGAATTCAAGGAGATGCTGCTGTTGTATACACTCAAGTGGTTTGACTGATTCACTCCTTCTCCCCCTTCTATGGTTTGGCAACTCACAGAGGTACCATAGGGCCTATGACTGTCAACATCAGGGAAATCAAACTCTTAGATACTATTTTTTTCTTGATGCATTGTGGAAAAGCTGGCCATACCTCAAAGATAACTCTGAGCTCAGCAATAATATCTCACCAAACCATCTACCATCTCTGCCTCCTTCTCCCTATCTCTCTCTCTCTCTACTCTACTTTCTCTCTCTCTCTCTCTTTCTCTCTCTTCCTATCTCTCTTCTCTTTTCTCTCTATCTCTCTCTCTCCCTATCTCTCTCTCTCCTCTCTCTCTTTCTTCTCTCTCTCTTCCTGTCTTATGCCTTCTCCCTCTCTCTCTGTCTCCCCCCCTCTCTCTCTCTATTCTTAATTTCTCCCTCTCTCTCTCTCTCTCTCTCTCTCACTCTCCCCTCTATCTCTCTCTCTCTCTATGAAACCTGCCTTGGTGTGCATACTTATTTTACTCTCTCCATTCTCAATTCTTATATTTTTTCTGTCCTTCTTTCTCTTTCCTACACAGCTAACTTCTCTTCTTTCTTCTTTCCACACGCTAACTCCTTCTTTTCTCTCTCCTACCAAACCTACTCCCTTCTTCTCTCTCTTACACAAAGCAATCCCCTTCTTTCTTCTCCTACACAAACTAACTCCCTCTTTCTCTCTCTTACACAGCTAACTTCCTTCTTTCTTCTCTCCTACACAGCTAACTCCCTTCTTTCTCTCTTCCTACACAGCTAACTCCCTGCTTTCTCTCTCCTACACAAGCTAAACTCCCTTCTTTCTCTCCCCTACACAAACTAACTCCCTTCCTTTCTCTCTCTTACACACTTAAACTCCTTCTTTCTTCTCTCTTACACAGCTAACTCCCTTCTTTTCCTCTCTCCTACCACAGCTAACTTCCTTCTTTCTCTCTCCACACAGCTAACTTCCTTCTTCTCTTTTCCTACACAGCTAACTTCATATCTTTCTTCTCCCCTAACACAGCTTAACGTCCTTTCTTTCTCACTCATTACACAGCTAACTCCCTCTTTCCTCTCTACTCCCCCCTTCACAAAGGCTCCAGCTAAGAGGGGAAACAGTGCCAAAACATGGAATCATAAGAGATAGCTGCAGATGCACCTGCCAATATAAAACAGCCCACAGCGAGTGATCGAGGGAGGGAAGGTGGGAGAGGGGAAGGGAAGGAGACTAGGTGCTCTTCTATCTGAAGACAAGGAAGCTGTCTGTGCCCATTTGGAGCAGATTCCTTTCTAGGCAGGCACTCAACGCAGCCTCTGCATCAAAGGAGTAGATGTACACAAGCCTGCTGCAGTCAAGGAGTAGATGTTACACAAGCTGCCTTGCATCAAGTAGTAGATGAACACAAGCCTGCTGCCATTCAAGGAGTGGATGTACACAAGCCTGCATGCATCAAGGAGTTTGATGTAAAAGCCTGCTGCAATCAAGGAGTAGATGTTACCACAAGCCTGCTGCATCAAGGAGTAGATGAACACAAAGCCTGCTGCATCAAGGAGTAGTATGTACAAAGCCTGCCTGCATTCAAGGAGTTGATGAGCACATTGCCTGCTGCATCAAGGAGTAGATGTGTTATTCTCGCCCTCTGCAATTCAAGGAATAGATGTGTTATCTCACACCTGCCTGCATAAAGGAGTAGATGTGTTATCTTTACACCTGCTGCATCAGGAGTAGATGTTGTTATCTCACACCTGCTGCATCAAGGAGGTTAGATGTGTTATCTCACGCCTCCTGCATCAAAGAGTAGATGTGTTATCTCACACCTGCTGCATTCAAGGAGTAAGATATTGTATCTTCATGCCTGCTGCACTCAAGGAGTAGATGTGTTCTCACGCCTGCTGCATCAAGAGTAGATGTGGTATCTCGCAACCTGCTGAATCAAGTAGTAGATGTGTTATCTCACGCCTGTATCATCCAAGGAGTAGATGAACACATGCCTGCTGCATCAAGTAGTAGATGTGTTATCTCGCACCTTGGCTGCATCAAGAGAGTAGATATGTGTTATCTTCGCACCTTGCTGCCTCAAGGAGTTAGATGTGTTATCTTCGCACTGCTGCATCAAGGAGTAGATGTGTTATCTCGCGCCTGCCTGCATCAAGGAGAGATGTGTCTCACGCCTGCTGCATCATCGTAATTAAGAATTTTTCTTAACATGACTTTGCCTAGTTAAATAAAAAATAAAATAAATGATACCACACCAGTAAAACAACTTGACACCACTATTATATCAGAATCTACCTTGATAGGAAGCAGTGCTACCATCACTTTCCATATTTTTTTGCTCAGAAGCTAAATTCTGGTGACTACAGTACACTAAAGTGTACAAAACATTAAGGACACCATGCCTGATATTGAGTTAGCCAACCTCCCTTCTGCCCTCAAAAAGACAGGCTTCAATCGTCAGCCTCAATTCGTCAGGCATGGACTCTACAAGGTGTCGAAAAGCATTCCACAGGGATCTGGCCCATGTTTTCCCACAGTTGAGTCAAATGCGGATTCCTTTGGGTGGTGGGCCAATTCTATGATAGACACGGGAAAACTGAGAGCGTTGAAAAAACCCAGCAGCAATCGGCAGTTGTTGACACACAACCAGTGCCACTGGCACCTACTACCATACCCTTTCAAAGGGGGCACCTTAATCTTTTGTCTTATCCCATTCTCCTCTGAATGGCAACATACACAATCCATGTTCTCATTGTCTCAAGGCTTAAATCCTTATTTAACCTGTCTCCTCCCCGTTCAATGCTCATGTGAAGTCAGGTGTCCCTTAGTGTTTGTCGTCCACTCAGTTTATACCCATGTCAAAAAGATGGTACCACTTAACATGTTTCCTGTTTCCGTAATGTTCTCTATATATAAGAGTACATTGCACCACTACGCCATATTCCATGAACGTTCCCACACATAGTTCCTAGACAAGATACGCAATGGAGAGGAGGAATTATGGGTACTTGCCTCTCAGTGGTGCCCGCGGCGCTAGCGATTATGGTTTTAATTGCAGTGTGAGGATGGCTCTGTGTTATAGCGAAATCTCTACGCTACCAGACCCGTCACCTCAACAAATGACCGTGTTTAGAGCAACACACTGCTGTTTGACTGCTTTGATCGTAATGTGACTCCTCAACAACTCGAACGAGGCTGTTTTGTCTCACAAGCTCGGCTGTGGGATGGAGCCACTCCAACATCCCACCCCCTCTAAAGTGCACTTAGATCCCCGTAAAGGATGTTAACCCTAACGCTCACCATGGTTATAAGAGCCTTTCACACAGCTCTGCTCCACCATGGTTATAAGACCTTTCACACAGCTCTAATCCATCATGGTATAAGAGCCTTCACACAGCTCTCCTCCATCATGTTATAAGAGACTTTCACACAGCTCTGCTCCACCATGGTATAAGAGCCTTTCACACAGCTCTGCTCCACCATGGTTATAAGAGACTTTCACACAGCTCTGTCCTCACCAGGTTATAAGAGACTTTCACCACAGCTCTGCTCCACCATGGTATAAGAGACTTTCATACAGCTCTGCTCCACCATGGTTATAAGAGCCTTTCACACAGCTCTGCTCCACCATGGTTATAAGAGCCTTTTTCACACAGCTCTGCTCCACCGTTGGTTATAAGAGCCTTTCACACAGCTCTGCTCCACCATGGTTATAAGAGCCTTTCACACAGTTCTGCTCCATCATGGTTATAAGAGCCTTTCACACAGCTCTGCTCCATCATGGTTATATAAGAGCTTTCACCCAGCTCTGCTCCATCATGGTTATAAGAGCCTTTCACACAGCTCTGCTCCATCATGGTTATAAGAGCCTTTCACCCAGCTCTGCTCCATCATGGTTATAAAGCCTTTCCCACTCTGCTCCATCATGGTATAAGAGCCTTTCACCCAGCTCTGCTCCATCATGGTTATTAAGAGCCTTTCACACAGCTCTGCTCCATCATTGGTTATAAGAGCCTTTCACACAGCTTCTGCTCCATCATGGTTATAGAGCCTTTCACAACAGCTCTGCCTCCATCATGGTATAAGAGCCTTCATACAGCTCTGTCCATCATGTTATAAGATCCTATTCACACAGCTCTGCTCCATCATGTTATAAGAGCCTTTCACCCAGTTCTGCTCCATCATGGTTATAAGAGACTTTCACACAGCTTTGCTCCATCATGGTTATAAGAGCCTCACCCAGTTCTGCTCCACCATGCTATAAGAGCCTTTCACACAGCTCTGCTCCCATCATGGTTATAAGAGCTTTTCACACAGCTCTGCTCCACCATGGTTATAAGAGACTTTCACACAGCTCTGCTCCATCATGGTTATAAGAGCCTTTCACCAGTTCTGCTCCATCATGGTTATAAGAGACTTTCACACAGCTTTGCTCATCATGGTTATAAGAGCCTTTCACACAGCTCTGCTCCACCATGGTTATAAGAGCCTTTCACACAGCTCTGCTCCATCATGGTTATAAGAGCCTTTCACACAGCTCTGCTCCATCATGGTTATATGAGACTTCACACAGCTCTGCTCCACCATGGTTATAAGAGCCTTTCACACAGCTCTGCTCCATCATGGTTTATAGAGCCTTTCACACAGCTCTGCTCCATCATGTTATAAGAGCCTTTCACACAGCTCTGCTCCATCATGGTTATAAGAGCCTTTCACACAGCTCTGCTCCACCATGTTATAAGAGCCTTTCATACAGCTTTGCTCCATCATGTTATAAGAGCCTTTCACACAGCTCTGCTCCATCATGGTTATAAGCCTTTCACACAGCTCTGCTCCATCATGGTTATAAGAGTCTTTCACACAGCTCTGCTCCACCATGGTTATAAGAGCCTTTCACACAGCTCTGCCTCCATCATGGTTATAAGCCTTTCACACAGCTCTGCCTCCATCTTGCTTATAGAGCCTTTCACACAGCTCTGCTCCACGATGGTTATAAGAGCCTTTCACACAGCTCTGCTCCACCATGGTTATAAGAGCCTTTCACACAGCTCTGCTCCATCATGGTTATAAGAGCCTTCATACAGCTCTGCTCATCATGGTTATAAGAGCTTTTCACACAGCTCTGCTCCACCATGGTTATAAGCTTTTCACACAGCTCTGCTCCACCAGGTTATAAGAGCTTTCACACAGCTCTGCTCCATCATGGTTATAAGAGCCTTCATACAGCTCTGCTCCATCATGGTTAAGAGCTTTCACACAGCTCTGCTCCACCATGGTTATAAGAGCCTTTCACACAGCTCTGCTCCACCATGGTTATAAGAGCTTTTCACACAGCTCTGCTCCACCATGGTTATAAGAGCCTTTCACACCAGCTCTGCTCCACCATGGTTATAAGAGCCTTTCACACAGCTCTGCTCCACCTGGTTATAAGAGCCTTTCACCCAGTTCTGCTCCATCATGGTTATAAGAGCCTTTCACACAGCTCTGCTCCACCATGGTTATAAGAGCCTTTCACACAGCTCTGCTCCACCGTGGTATAAGAGCCTTTCACCCAGTTCTGCTCCATCATGGTTATAAGAGCCTTTCACACAGCTCTGCTCCATCATGGTTATAAGAGCCTTTCACACAGCTCTGCTCCATTCATGGTTATAAGACCTTTCACCCAGCTCTGCTCCATCATGGTTTATAAGAGCCTTTCACACAGCTCTGCTCCATCATGGTTATAAGAGCCTTTCACACAGCTCTCCCCTTAACCACATCATGACCATTAGTGTATCACCGCCCCGCAGCTGGATGGTGTTTAGTGGGAGCCGTCCATCGTGACCACTCCATCATGACCAACATCCTCCCCACAGCTTTAGTGTGTGTAAGGGATGACTCCAATTAAGAGTGAAGGAAGGACGCCTGGCTCAAAACCAACCCAACCCACAGGGTGATTACACAGCAGGTGGGTCACTGTCTACATGTACAAGCAGTCAGAGTGGTTTTAATAAACTCCGCTAGAGTCACTCCACAGATACAGGAGCTACTTAAAGAGTAACTACTGTTTATAAAACTGAAAAGGCTCAGACAGACTAGAGGATGGCAGCTAGTTGGAGCTAGTTTATCATCCACACTGTGACCTTCCTGAGACATCTAGTGCGATGTTCCCTTTGCACATTGGTGGAAAAACTACCCAAATCGTTATACTTGAGTGAAGGTAAAGATATTCTTAATTGAATTATGACTCAAGTAAAAGTGAAAGTCACCCAGTAAATACTACTAAGTATTTTAATATTTGAGTATAAAAAAAGTAAATGTAATTGCTCAAATATACTTAAGTATCAGCAGTACAAGTAAAAGTATGAATAATTTCAAATTCCTATATATTAGCGAACCAGACGGCACCATTTTCTGTTGTTTTTAAATTGACGGATAGCCAGGGGCACACTCCAACACTCAGACATTAATTTACAAGCGAAGCTTTTGTGTTTAGTGAGTTTGCCAGATCAGAGGCAGTCGGGATGACCAGGGAGGTTTCTTGATAAGTGTGTTTTAATGTCCTGCTAAGCATTCAAAATGTACAAATACTTTTGGATGTCAGGAAAATCTATAAGTGAAAAGTACATTTATTTTCTTTAGAAATGTCGTGAACTGAAAGTAAAAGTAAACAAATATAAATAGAAGTTAAGTACAAATACCCCAAAAAACTGCTGAAGTAGTACTTTATTAAAGCATTTTACTAAGTATAATACAAAAATATATTGAAATAAGCTTCTTTAAACATTGAAATGGCCAATAGAACATTTTCAGTCAGGAAACTTCAACGCCTTTCTTCATAATACTGTGCCTTCATATACCAATCTTTATATACCAATCCTTATATACCAATCCTATATACCAATCCTTTATATACCAATCCTTTATATTACCAATCCTTTTATATACAATCCTTTACTATACCAATCCTTTTACATACCAATCCTTTATATACCATCCTATATACCAATCTATTACCAATCCCTTTATATACCAATCCTTATATACCAATCTTTTCATATACCAATCCTTTAAATACCAATCCTTTATATACCAATCTTTTCATATACCAATCCTTAATATACCAATCCTTTATATACCAACCTTTATATACCAATCTTTATATTCAATCCTTATACCAATCCTTTTATATACCAATCCTTATATACCAATCCTTTATATACCAGTCCTTTATATACCAATCCTTATATTACCAATCCTTATATACCAATCCTTTTATATATCAACCAATCCTTTATATACCAATCCTTTATATACCAATCCTTTATATACCAACCTTTTATATACCAAATCCTTTCATAATACCATTGTACATGCATCTCCTATCTATTTCATCAGAAGAACAGGTCTTAAAGGGGAACTATTTTGAGGTAACTTTGCATGGAGTTAGGGGTATCAAAAACTGACAGCGTTCTGCTGGGAGTCTGGGGCGATGGGAAAGCCCTGTAATACCACTGGCTGTGTTGCCGGTCTTCACGTCTAGGTGTTGCACACCAAAGGCTAGAGCTCCCCTCGTCAGACTAAATTCATGAGACCTTATGTCCTGACTAAGAATGAGGGAGTGCACATCCCTCAACCACTCTCCTTCCTCTCTATCCTCTCCTTCCTCTCTATCCTCTCTTTCCTCTCCATCTTCTCTATCCCTCTCTTTCCTCTCCTCTCCTCTCCTTCCTCCCTCCTTTCCTTCTCTCATCCTCTCTCTCTCTCCTCTCCTCTCCTCTCCTTTCTCTCCTCTTCCTCTCCTCTCCCTCTCCTCTCCTTCTCTCTTCCTCTCTCTCCTTCCTCTCCTCTCCTCTCCTCTCCTCTCCTTCCTCTCCTTCCTCTCCTTCTCTCCTATACTCTCCTCTCCTCTCCTCTCTCTCTCCTCTCCTCTCCTCTCCTCTCCTCTCCTCTCCTCTCCTCTCCTCTCCTCTCCTCTCCTCTCCTCTCCTCTCCTCACAAATACTAAGGGTGTTGTGTGTGTTTGTGTGTTGTGTGTGTGTGTGTGTGTGTGTGTGTGTGTGTCTGTGTGTGTGTGTGTGGCGAGCGTGCGTGTGAGCATGCCTGATCCTGCTCCTGTGCCTACCTCTGCAATGCTAGCCTGATCCTGCTCCTGTGCCTACCTGCAATGCTAGCCTGATCCTGCTCCTGTGCCTAACTGTCAATCTAGCCTGATCCTGCTCCTGTGCCTACCTTGTCAATGCTAGCCTGATCCTGCTCCTGTGCCTACCTGTCAATGCTAGCCTAATCCTGCTCCTGTGCCTACTCTCAATGCTAGCCTGATTCCTGCTCCTGTGCCTACCTGTCAATGCTAGCCTGATCTTGCTCCTGTGCCTACTTGTTAATGCTAGCCTGATCCTCGTCTTGTGGGCCTACCTGTCAATGCTAGCCTGATCCTGCTCCTGTGCCTACTTGTCAATACTAGCCTGCTCCTGCTCCTGGCCTACTTGTTAATGCTAGTCTGATCCTGCTCCTGCCCCTACCTGTCAATGCTAGCCCGATCTTGCTCCTGTGCCTACTTGTCAATACTAGCCCGATCCTGCTCCCGTGGTTACTTGTCAATGCTAGCCTGATCCTGCTCCTGTGTCTACTTGTAAATGCTAGCCTGATCCTGTACCTACTTGTAAATTGCTAGCCTGATCCTGTGCCTACTGTCAATACTAGCCTGATTCCTGCTCCTGTGTCTACTTGTCAATGCTAGCCTGATCCTGCTCCTGTGTCTACTTGTCAATGCTAGCCTGATCCTGCTCCTGTGCCTACATTGTCAATGCTAGCCTGATCCTGCTCCTGTGCCTACTTGTTAATGCAGCCTGATCCTGCTCCTGTGCCTACTGCAATGCTAGCCTGATCCTGTTCCTGTGCCTACTTGTAAATGCTAGCCTGATCTTGCTCCTGTGCCTACCTGTCAATGCTAGCCTGATCTTGCTCCTGTGCCTACCTGTCAATACTAGCCTGATCCTGATCCTGTGCCTACTTGTCAATGCTAGCCTGATCCTGCTCCTGTGCCTACTTGTTAATGCTAGCCTGATCCTGCTCCTGTGCCTACTTGTCAATGCTAGCCTGATCCTGCTCCTGTGCCTACTTGTCAGTACTAGCCTGATCCTGCTCCTGCCTGCCTGTCAATGCTAGCCTGATCCTGCTCTGTGCCTGCCTGTCAATGCTAGCCTGCTCCTGCTCCTGTGCCTACTTGTCAATGCTAGCCTGATCCTGCTCCTGTGCCTACTTGTAAAGGCTAGCCTGATCCTGTGCCTACTTGTAAATGCTAGCCTAATCCTGTGCCTACTTGTTAATGCTAGCCTGATCCTGATCCTGTGCCTACTTGTAAATGCTAGCCTGATCCTGCTCCTGTGCCTACTTTTTAATGCTAGCCTGATCCTGTTGCCTACTTGTTAATGCTAGCCTGATCCTGTGTCTACCTGTCAATACTAGGCCTGATCCTGATCCTGTGCCTACTTGTCAATACTAGCCTGTCCTGCTCTGTGCCAACTTGTCAATACTAGCCTGATCCTGCTCCTGGGACTACTTGTAAATGCTAGCCTGATCCTGTGTCTACATGTAAATGTTAGCCTGATCCTACTCCTGTGCCTACCTGACTCAATGCTAGCCTGATCCTGTGTGTCTACTTGTTAATGCTAGCCTGATCCTGTGCCTACTTGTAAATGCTAGCCTGATCCTGCTCCTGTGCCTACTTGTAAATGCTAGCCTGCTCCTGTGCCTACTTGTCAATACTAGCCTGATCCTGCTCCTGGGACTGATTGTAAATGCTAGCCTGATCCTGTGTCTACATGTCAATGCTAGCCTGATCCTGCTCCTGTGTCTACCTGTCAATGCTAGCCTGATCCTGCTCCTGTGCCTACATGTAAATTCTAGCCTGATCCTGCTCCTGTGTCTACCTGTCCATGTTTCCCATTAACATTTCCCCAACACATAAACACCAGTATGTCAGTGTGAGGGAGGGAGCATACATGTTGATGTATTTTACCACAGCTGTGAGGCTGTGTCAGAACATGTCCCAGGACATGACAAGGAGGTCCTTGTAAAAGGTCTCTCCCATCGCTCAGTTACACCTGATAGGAGGACTCCTGGGCTGCGTCCCAACATGGCAACCTATGCCATATATAGTGCACTATTTTGTAACCAGAGCCCTATGGGCCCTGCCAAGAAGAGTGCACTAAATAGGGTATAGTGTTCCATTTGGGAAGCACCCTCTTCTCTCCAGTGTTCCGCAGCGCCATCGATCTCCGATCCCAGGAAATGGTCCTTAGACTTTTACATAATGGCAGTAAACCAGCAACACACCACTACTTCATATTGATCCCATCTCAACTCATCCTGCTCTCTGGACCTGCTTTGTTTGGTCGTTCAGACGTTGGGTGTTGTGTTGACAGAGCCAGCCAATAACCAGCCTGAACACGGGGAGTATTCATGCGAGACCGGCTGGAAAGAGAGGTATTGTTGGAAAGATGTGAGAACAGCCCACCCAGTGTGATTATAAGTGATTTACTCACCGCCGGTCAGGTGTTGCCGTCACCTATCGATCGTCTCAATAAAGATTAGGACAGAGAAACGCCCCCAGTGAATAACAAAGAGAGTAGAAGAAAAGATAAAGATGAACAACAACAAAAATCAAGACGAGAGAAAACAGAGAAAAAAAAGACTAAKTGTAATTGAAAGACACACCATTTATGCTAAATCACATCGGAACCAGATTGCTCTCTGGTTCACAGATAGTAGCGTAGCGTGACAGAATTAGTCAAAATATCACAGATTAAATGTCAATTTGGGGAATTAGATGAACTAGGCATGCAGGGAGTGGATTATAGATGACTATCATCCGGTCTCCCGTCCTTGCCTCTCTCTGGGTGGTAAAATCTCAGAACCTATAAAAAAGACCTAAAAAAAGGAGAAATCCCGTTAAAGGAATCCTGAATCCACCGGTCCTGACATAGATATGCAGTATATTTATTTCCATAATTACAACAAGTCTGACAGTACGATAACGGTCAGCACTGCTGTTCTGTAATAACTGTCAACAAATCCACTATTCCCTATCTTGGTGGACAGATGTGTGTGTATTTCCGACTGTGTAGATAGACACTGCAATGCGGATTTGAGTCAAACCATAGTATTCTGCCTTTAAATACCTATAGCCCAGAGCCGTCATTGTAAGCAACGGCATATGGATGTTCCTGTCCTGTTCTCACACATGCAGCTGGTTGAAGTCAGACTCCATAGTGTTGTTCCTCAGGGGACCATTATAAACACCAGTCACTGAGACATGGTCTCCTGTCTGGATGCAATATGGAGTCATATGACTAAGAAGAGGTGACAGGGAAGGACCGAAGCAGCCTTAGTGTGTGTGTGTCTGTTTGTCTGTGTGTCGTGTGTGTGTGTGTGTGGTGTGTGTGTGTGTGTGTGTGTGTGTGTGTGTGTGTGTGTGTGTGTGTGTGTGTGTGTGTGTGTGTGTGTGTGTGTGTGTGTGTGTGTGTGTGTGTGTGTGTGTGTGTGTGTGTGATGTGCTTGTAAGTGTGTGTAAGTGTGTGTGTATGGTCTATAATTACAACACTACTCTTTCTCCACAGGCCCTATAAGCTGGTGTGTCGAGGAGATGCTCACAGACTGGCTATCACATGTAGGCAAGCTACACTGTATATACATAAGTATGTGGACACCACTTCAAATTCGTGGATTCGGCTATTTCAGCTACACCTTTGCTGACAGGTGTATAAAATCGAGTGCACAGCCATGCAATCTCCATAGACAAACATTGGCGGCAGAATGGCCTCACTGAAGAGCTCAGTGATTTTCAACGTGGCACCGTCATAGGATGCCACCTTTACAACAAAGTCAGTTCATCAAATCTCTGCCCTGCTAGAGCTGCCCTGGTCAACTGTAAGTGCTGTTATTGTGAAGTGTAAACTAGGAGCAACAACGATACCACTGAGTGCTGAAGCGTGTGGCGCGTAAAAAACATCTGTCCTCTGTTGCAACACTCACTCCCGAGTTCCAAACTGCCTCTGGAAGCAACGTCAGCGCAAGAGCTGTTCGTCGGGAGCTTCATAAAATGGCCGAGCCGCACACAAGCCTAAGATCACCATGCGCAATGCCAAGCGTCAGCTGGAGAGTGTAAAGCTCGCCACCATTGGACTCTGGAGTAGTGGAAACGCATTCTCTGGAGTGATGAATCACGCTTCTGGCAGTCCGATGGACGAATATGGGTTTGAGGGATGCCAGGAGAACGCTGCCTGCCCGATGGTGCATAGTGCCAAGTGTAAAGTTTGGTGGAGCAGAAATAATGGTCTGAGGATGTTTTTTATGGTTCGGGCCCCTTGTTTACAGTGAAGGGACATCGGAACACAAAGCGAGGTCCATACGAAAATGGTAGAAGAGTGGAGGCTGTTATAGCAGCAAAGGGAGGACCAGCTCCATATTAATGCCCAGGATTTTGGAATTAGATGTTTGATGAGCCGGTGACCACATACTTTTGATCATATAGTGTATTTGGCATCATCTCTCCCTCTCCAACTCCCTCCCTCTATCTTCAGGGTGCTCTTCTATAGAATGTCCACAAATGATTAAACAGCGTACCAACCTGATTAAAAATGAATTGAGAAAAAATTACAGGAAAAAATGTTGCGATCTTGAAAATGTTTCATCATCTGTTTTCATCCACTATTGGGTACCTTATCAGACAACCTTCCATTTTTCCTCAAATAGTTTTTCTCTTATGTTCTTCCCAGCAGAACAGTGAGTTGTCATGAAGCTTTGTTGCAGTGTCTCTGACATTCAATTACCTGCATGTACCCGCCAATCATGAGAGGGCCTGGGGCATGGGAGGTCACCTCTGTCCTTTGATTGGCTGCTTTAACCTGGTCAGAGGCGGGGGCAGCAGGGCAGCGAGGGCAGCGGTTAGCCAGGGCTCAAATGAGACGCTGAGCAGAGCTGACAGGAACCGCAGTCTCTGAGCCACAGGGACAGTCACGGGGGAACATTAGGTCTGAAACAGTGTTCTCTCACTCTCTGCTCTGTCTGTCACAGACAGAGATACTTTTCTGTGTGTGTGTGTGTGTGTGTGTGTGGTGTGTGTGGTGTGTGTGTGGTGTGTGTGTGGTGTGTGTGTGTGTGTGTGTGTGTGTGTGTGTGTGTGTGTGGTGTGTGTGTGTGTGTGTTAGTGATAAAGAGAGAATAAGGTTGGGGGGGGGGGGATCAGAGAGTACACTCACTGTATTACCATAAAAGTAATATATAGATATTGCACACTACTCATTCAACGGTAACCAGCTTTCATGTTCTGCTAAGATGTTTCCACTGCTCTCTCCCCACTGTCTAACGCTGCTGAGCGCTGAGGTGTCTTGACAGCCCATCCGCCGCGAGACGTTCCCGAGGTGACAGCCTCATTTCCACAATGACCACAACGGCAGTGGATGGGCCTCCTCTCGTCCCCAGAACTCCTAGTGACGGTCGTAGTGCCTTTTAGTCTTCTCATAGGGGCTTTTAGCTTTTTCCCACCAGSAGTTAAAGGAAAACTCCACCTAAAAATTATTTTTTGGTCCTTTAGGCCATTGTTTACAGTCCCAAAATGTTTTGCATGTCAGTCATCAGGTTTCAAGATATTTTCAAAATACAGGAATACAGCCGGTATGACGTTTTCCTTATCAGATGACCTTAAGTTGTTCCTCAAATTGTTTTTATCTTATTTTCTCCCAGCAGAAAAATTAGTTGTCATGAAGGTCCGTCGTGGTGTCTCTGACAATTGCCTGCATGTACCCACCAATCCCGAGAGAGATACCCTTTTTAAAATATAGAAATACAGCCGGTATGATTGTCCTTGAATTATCCTTTAAATGGTACAGTACATTAGTGACGCTGTGACATTTCTGGATAGACACGTCGTCTGTGGTTCACTCAGGGAGAAGTCTAATGGGATCACAGTAGAGTCAGGCCTCAGGGAGACAGCCAGCGGAGACACAGTTTCTGCTGGCTCTGTCTGCATCTTCTTCTGTTCCCAGGATGACAACATCTGAACTGACTTACTAACCAACTCCTGCACTGCTTTACCTCAACTGATTAACTAACCAACTCCTGCACTGCTTTAAACCTCAACTGACTTACTAACCAACTCCTGCACTGCTTTAAACCTCTACCATGTTGTTGATCCATCCTCACTTTTCTCCCATAACAGCCATTGAACTCTAGCTGTTTTAAAATCACCAATGGCCTCATGGTGACATCCTTAAGCAGTTTCCTTCCTGTCCTGCAGCTCAGTTCAGAAGGACGACTGCATCGTTGATGTATCTGAGTGGTTTAATATATCATCCACAGCACCGTTATTAACCTTTGGCCCATGCTTTAAAGATAATTCAATGTCTGATTTGTTATTGTTACACATCTACAATCACTGCCTTCTTTTTGAGGCATTCAAATAGCTCCTTGCTCTTTGTAGTTGAATACGTGCTTGAAATTCAATACTTGACTGAGGAACCTTACAGATGTATGTATGGGGGACAGACGGAAGGGGTAGTCATATCAGAAAATCATGTCAACCCCTATTATTTCACAAAGACTGATTCAGTATTATGTGATTTGTTAAGCCAGATGTTTATTCTGAACGAATTTGCTTAAACAAGGGGGTGAATACTTATGCAACGACTATATCACTTTGACATTGTGAAAATATTTTAGGTAGATCCCCAAAAATTACAATTAAATCTGTTTCAATCCCACTTTGTAAGTCAACTAAAATGTGAAACAAAAGCTCATGGGAGTGTGGACTTTCTATAGGCCGCTGTGTATTAGAAATGAACCAATCCGTAGCTGAGTTCCCATGTTACTTTTCATGGAGCTAATTCAAATCAATCACAGTTGAACCTGTTAAAGGTGATATGACATCAATCCCACAACAATGGCTTGACTTCCTGCTTTACATTTTTTTTAAATCTTTGAATGACTATTGGCTCTTCCCAGTGTGGGTATGTCAAAGGACAAATCAGAATGGTTCTATAGTTTCTAATGTCTGTAACTAGGAAGTTGTCCCCGCTCTGTAAGTGATGATTGGTGTCTTTCTGAAGGTACGCCTGTAATGTCTCTGTAACTAGGAAGTTGTCCCCTGCTCTGTATGATGATGTGTCTTTTCTGAGGGAAACCTGTTAATGTCTTGTCGTAACTGGAAGTCTGTCTGCTTGTAATGATGTAACCATGCTGAGTGTGTCTATGCTCCAAGCAGACAAGATCGATCCTTTCATCGTTCCAGGTGTCCCTGGATCTTATCCTCGAAGTGTGATGATGTCCGTGTAAGTCCCACTAGCTGCTATGGATACTTAGTGTAATGAGTAATGTACGAGATGCGGGAAGAGGACAAAGTAAATCATGCTAGAGCTTCATATTTTACTTACAGTAATCCATGTAGGGTGGCATTCAACAGCTGAGTTCCGGGTCCCGTGTTATATTCATTAGCGTACCATTTTAGCTTTATCTTGTGTGAAATTGCATTAGCATCTGCAAGTGAGAGCCGCTTGAACGCGGCAAGTGACATAATGTAAAACGTTCCTAAACTCACTCCACATCCATCTACCAACCTAGAGTTGTGTGATGGAATCAACGGCCCTTAGATAACAACAACCCTCTGGTTACATAAGGGTTCAGTGTAGGTAGCCTGGAATCGAACCAGAACTGTAGTGGAATCACGGCCTAAGATAACAACAACCCTCTGGTTACATAGGGTTCAGTGTAGGTAGCCTGGATCGAACCAGGTCTGTAGTGGAATCACCCCCTTAGATAACAACAACCCTCTGGTACATAAGGTTCAGGTAGGTAGCCTGGAATCGAACCAGGGTCTGTAGTGGAATCACGGCCCTTAGTTAACAACAACCCTCTGGTTACATAAGGGTTCAGTGTAGGTAGCCTGGAATCGAACCAGGGTCTGTAGTGGAATCACGGCCCTTAGATAACAACAACCCTCTGGTTACATAAGGGTTCAGTGTAGGTAGCCTGGAATCGAACCAGGGTCTGTAGTGGAATCACGGCCCTTAGATAACAACAACCCTCTGGTTACATAAGGGTTCAGTGTAGGTAGCCTGGAATCGAACCAGTCTGTAGTGGAATCACGGCCCTTAGTAACAACAACCCTCTGGTACATAGGGTTCAGTGTAGGTAGCCTGAACGAACCAGGGTCTGTAGTGGAGTCACGGCCCTTAGATAACACAACCCTCTGGTTACATAAGGGTTCAGTGTAGGTAGTGTCTAATTGTATATTGAAGTCTTCATGCTGAAAAAGCACTAGAAGTCACAAAGGAAACGCTGACGCATGGCCCGGGGGAGTTTAATGGAACAACAATTAGGAGGAGACGTCGGTGGCTCAGTCAGTGGATAATGCGCTCCTCCTGGGCCGCTCAGACAGCGTCGACAACAGCGCTTGCCAATCAAGGAAACCATCAAGTGTCATTATGTCATTATGTTTGGTTAACATTTAACATGTTTCTAGAACCTTCTATGTCTTGTACTATACCAGAGGTGGTAATGAGGGTCGTGGATGGTGTCAGTTTCGGAGCCCTTTTTGTTGCAAASAACCGTGATAATTGCGGATGCACCTCTTTTCTTCACCTGAATGCTACCTTTGAACTATCCATYGCTGTRTTCCGGTAATTATAGTTCACAACATCATTACCTCTTCCTGTCCCTCTTTCCCCGCGGCAGTTACAGTACGTCATGTACTGCTCTTCTTTCTCCCTCCCTTTTCTTTAATACATTCTCACTCTCCCCCTTTCACTTCTTCTCTCAACCAGCTCTCTCTTTATCTGGCCCGGCCCTGTTCAAATGTAGTTATTTTATTTAACCTTTATTTAACTAGGCAAGGCAGTTAATGACAAATTCTTATTTACAATGATGGCCTACCCCGGCCAAACTCTAACCCAGATGACGCTGGGCCAATTGTGCGCCGCCCTATGGGACACCCAATCACACCGTTTGTGATACAGCCTGGAATCGAACCAGGGTCTGTAGTGACACCTCTAGCACTGAGATGCAGTGCCTTAGACCGCTGCGCCACTCAGGAGCCCAAATGAATTCCTTTACTGCGCCCTGCCTTCCTACTAGCTCCTTGAGGTGTTTCTCTTATCCAATCATTTACAGAGAAGTGGAGCAGTGAACACCTCAAGGAAAATGAGGAAGTAAGGATGCCTTTTTAGGGTATTTGAACTGGGTCTCTCCTTTGTTCCATCCTGTCGGGATAATAGTCTGGGACCTAAAGATATAGGAAATACACATTTATAGTGTATTCAAAGTTTATTAAGGCTTTTTTTGTCATTTCCAGTTAAAAATGTCAGACTTGATTTTCCCTAACAAAAAATGTAACACCCATACAAAAAAATATCCATTAGTTATAATCCACATTATAGTTCACATTTCCTGTTTCTGCGGGATTATTTTCCTGCTGTAGCAAACTGGCTCAAATTAAGATCCTACATCTGTATGTCATTTCTTTGTGTCTCGCAAGCATTGGGACTCAGTCTGCCCCCCCTTCTTCCTGTCAAAAAGGAGAGGAAGACATATTACACCTATTTAAAAGAGGAGCGTGAAAGAGAGGGGGGTG
>NW_019947977.1:0-3190 GCF_002910315.2 Salvelinus sp. IW2-2015
TATTAACATTGTCGTATTCTAGCATGCTACTAGCTAGCTTAATGCAACATATATTAGCGTTGTCTGTTTCTAGCATGCTACTAGCTAGCTTAATGCAATAATATATTACGTTGTCTGTTTCTAGCATGCTACTAGCTAGCTTAATGCAAATAGTATATTAACATTGTCGGTTTCTAGCATGCTACTAGCTAGCTTAATGCAAATATATTAACGTTGTCTGTTTCTAGCATGCTACTAGCTAGCTTAATGCAATATATATTAACATTGTCTGTTTTCTAGCATGCTACTAGCTAGCTTAATGCAATATATATTAACGTTGTCTGTTTCTAGCATGCTACTAGCTAGCTTAATGCAACATATATTAGCGTTGTCTGTTTCTAGCATGTTACTAGCTAGCTTAATGCAATATATATTAACATTGTCTGTTTCTAGCATGTTACTAGCTAGCTTAATGCAATATATATTAACATTGTCTGTTTCTAGCATGTTACTAGCTAGCTTAATGCAATATATATTAACATTGTCTGTTTCTAGCATGTAACTAGCTAGCTTAATGCAATATATATTAACATTGTTCTGTTTCTAGCATGTTACTAGCAGCTTAATGCAATATATATTAAGTTGTCTGTTCTAGCATGAACTAGCTAGCTTAATGCAATAATATTAACATTGTCTGTTTCTAGCATTTTACTAGCTAGCTTAATGCAATATATATTAACATTGTCTGTTTCTAGCATGTTACTAGCTAGCTTAATGCAATATATATTAACATTGTCTGTTTCTAGCATGTAACTAGCTAGCTTAATGCAATATTATTAACATTGTCTGTTTCTAGCATGTTACTAGCTAGCTTAATGCAATATATATTAAGGTTGTCTGTTTCTAGCATGTAAACTAGCTAGCGCTTAATGCAAATATATATTAACATTGTCTGTTTCTAGCATGTTACTAGCTAGCTTAATGCAATATTATATTAACATTGTCTGTTTCTAGCATGTTACTAGCTAGCTTAATGCAATATATATTAAGGTTGTCTGTTTCTAGCATGTAACTAGCTAGCTTAATGCAATATATATTAACATTGTCTGTTCTAGCATGCTACTAGCTAGCTTAATGCAAACATATATTAGCGTTGTCTGTTTCTAGCATGTTACTAGCTAGCTTAATGCAATATATATTAACATTGTCTGTTTCTAGCATGTTACTAGCTAGCTTAATGCAATATATATTAACATTGTCTGTTTCTAGCATGTTACTAGCTAGCTTAATGCAATATATATTAACATTGTCTGTTTCTAGCATGTAACTAGCTAGCTTAATGCAACATATATTAAGGTTGTCTGTTTCTAGCATGCTACTAGCTAGCCCAACAGATCCACAGATAACACAATCTCTATTGCACTCCACACTGCCCTTTCCCACCTGGATAAGAGGAACACCTACGTGAGAATGCTGTTCATTGACTACAGCTCAGCGTTCAACACCATAGTGCCCTCAAAGCTCATCACTAAGCTAAGGACCCTGGGATGAAACACCTCCCTCTGCAACTGGATCCTGGACTTCCTGACGGGCCGCCCCCAGGTGGTGAGGGTAGGCAACGACACATCTGCCACGCTGATCCTCAACACGGGGAGCCAAGTCTAGGTCCAAAAGGCTCCCTAACAGCTTCTACCCCAAGCCATAGGACTGCTGAACAACGAATCAAACAGCCAGCTGGACTTTTTGCTTTGATACACCCCCCCCCCCCCCCCTTTGTTTTTACACTGCTGCTACGCACTGTTTATTATCTATGCATAGTCACTTCACCCGACCTACATGTACAAATTACCTCGACTAACCTGTACCCCCGCACACTGACTCGGTACCCCCTGTATATAGTCTCCACATTGACTCTGTACCGTAACACCCTGTATATAGCCTCCACATTGACTCTGTACCGGTACCCCCTGTATATAGCCTCCACATTGACTCTGTACCGTAACACCCTGTATATAGCCTCCACATTGACTCAGTACCGGTACCCCCTGTATATAGCCTCCACATTGACTCTGGACCGGTACCCCCCTGTATATAAGCCTCCACATTGACTCTGGACCGGTACCCCCCTGTATATAGCCTCCACATTGACTCTGTACCGGTACCCCCTGTATATAGCCCCACATGACTCTGTACCGTAACACCCTGTATATAGCCTCCACATTGACTCTGGACCGGTACCCCCCTGTATATAGCCTCCACATTGACTCGACCGGTACCCCCTGTATATAAAAGATTTAGATGCACTATTGTAAAGTGGCTGTTCCACTGGATGTCATAAGGTGAATGCACCAATTTGTAAGTCGCTCTGGATAAGAGCGTCTGCTAAATGACTTAAATGTAAATGTAAATGTATATAGCCTCCACATTGACTCTGTACCGTAACACCCTGTATATAGCCTCCACATTGACTCTGTACCGTAACACCCTGTATATAGCCTCCACACTGACTCTGTACCGGTACCCCCTGTATATTGTCTTGTTATTTTAATTTTATTGTGTTAATTTTTTATTCTTTTTTTATATTTCTTTTACTTTAGATMATTTAGTTAATATTTTCTTAACTCTATTTTCTTAAAACTGCATTGTTGCTTAAGGGCTTGTAGTAAGCATTTCACCTGTTGTATTCGGCGTAAGTGACAAATAAACATGTTGATTTGACTGGGTGTATTGCTACCTGATCCAAAGTGTAATTAATAACTTCACCATGCTCAAAGGGATATTTAATGTCTGCTTTTTTTTGTTTACCCATCTATCAATAGGTTCCTTCTTTACAAGCCATTGGAAAACCTCCCTGGTCTTTGTGGTTGATTCTGTGTTTAAAATTCACTGCTCGACTGAGGGACCTTACAGATAATTGTATGTTTGGGGTACAGAGATGAGGTAGTCATTCAAAAATCATCTTAAACTTAAAACTGATTATGTGACTTTATGTGACTTGTACTCATGAACTGATTTACGCCATAATAAAGGGGTCAAGTAATTATTGACTAAAGATATTTCAGCTTTTCACTGGTCAAAACACTCACAGAGCCTGCAGCACTCCGATGAGAAACAACTGATCCACTATAGAAACAGAGAAACAACTGATCCACTATAGAAACAGAGAAACAACTGATCCACTATGGAAACAGAGAAACAACTGATCCACTAT
>NW_019947977.1:5579-18558 GCF_002910315.2 Salvelinus sp. IW2-2015
GGCATTAATATATATAGTTGTTTCTAGCATTAACTAGCTAGTCTTAATGCAATGATATATTAACATTGTCTGTTTCTAGCATTTACTAGCTAGCTTAATGCAATATATTAACATTGTCTGTTTCTAGCATGTTACTAGCTAGCTTAATGCAATATATATTAACATTGTCTGTTTCTAGCATGTAACTAGCTAGCTTAATGCATATATATTAACATTGTCTGTTTCTAGCATGTTACTAGCTAGCTATATGCAATATATATTTAATTGTCTGTTTCTAGCATGTAACTACTAGCTTAATGCAATATATTATAACATTGTCTGTTTCTAGCATGTTACTAGCTAGCTTAATGCAATTATATTAACATTGTCTGTTTCTGCATTATACTAGCTAGCTTAATGCAAAATATATAAGTTGTCTGTTTCTAGCATGTAACTAGCTAGCTTAATGCAATATATATTAACTTCTGTTTCAGCATGCTACTAGCTAGCTTAATGCAACATATATTAGCGTTGTGTTTCTAGCATGTTACTAGCTAGCTTAATGCAATAATATTAACATTGTCTGTTTCTAGCATGTTACTAGCTAGCTAATGCAATATATATAACATTGTCTGTTTCTAGCATGTTACTAGCTAGCTTAATGCAATATATATTAACATTGTCTGTTTCTAGCATGTAACTAGCTAGCTTAATGCAACATATATTAAGGTTGTCTGTTTCTAGCATGCTACTAGCTAGCCCAACAGATCCACAGATAACACAATCTCTATTGCACTCCACACTGCCCTTTCCCACCTGGATAAGAGGACACCTACGTGAGAATGCTGTTCATGACTACAGCTCAGCGTTCACACCATAGTGCCCTCAAAGCTCATCACTAAGCTAAGGACCCTGGGATGAAACACCTCCCTCTGCAACTGGATCTGGACTTCCTGACGGGCCGCCCCCAGGTGGTGAGGGTAGGCAACGACACATCTGCCACGCTGATCCTCAACACCGGGAGCCAAGTCTAGGTCCAAAAGGCTCCCTAACAGCTTCTACCCCCAAGCCATAGACTGCTGAACAACGAATCAAACAGCCAGCTGGACTTTTTGCTTTGATACACCCCCCCCCCCCCCTTTGTTTTTACACTGCTGCTACGCACTGTTTATCTATTATGCATAGCACTTCACCCGACCTACATGTACAAATTACCTCGCTAACCTGTACCCCCGCACACTGACTCGGTACCCCTGTATATAGTCTCCACATTGACTCTGTACCGTAACACCCTGTATATAGCCTCCACATTGACTCTGTACCGAGTACACCCTGTATATAGCCTCCACATTGACTCAGTACCGGTACCCCTGTATATAGTCCTCCCTATCATTGACTCTGGACCGGTACCCCCCTGTATATAGTATAGTACGGCTGCTCCTACATTGACTCCATTGACTGACCGGTACCCCCTGTATATAAATATATTTAGATGCACTATTGTAAAGTGGCTGTTCCACTGGATGTCATAAGGTGAATGCACCAATTTGTAAGTCGCTCTGGATAAGAGCGTCTGCTAATGACTTAAATGTAAATGTAAATGATATATAGCCTCCACATTGACTCTGTACCGTAACACCCTGTATATAGCCTCCACATTGACTCTGTACCGTAACACCTGTATATAGCCTCCACACTGACTCTGTACCGGTACCCCCTGTAATTGTCTTGTTATTTTTTTTATTGTGTTAATTTTTTATTCTTTTTTATATTTCTTTTACTTTAGATTTAGTTAATTTTCTTAACTCTATTTTCTTAAAACTGCATTGTTGCTTAAGGTGTAGTAAGCATTTCACCTGTTGTATCGGCGTAAGTGACAAATAAACATGTTGATTTGACTGGGTGTATTGCTACCTGATCCAAGATGTAATTAATAACTTCACCATGCTCAAAGGGATATTTAATGTCTGCTTTTTTTTGTTTACCCATCTATCAATAGGTTCCTTCTTACAAGCCATTGGAAAACCTCCCTGGTCTTTGTGGTTGATTCTGTGTTTAAAATTCACTGCTCGACTGAGGGACCTTACAGATAATTGTATGTTTGGGGTACAGAGATGAGGTAGTCATTCAAAAATCATATAAACTTAAAACTGATTATGTGACTTTATGTGACTTGTACTCATGAACTATTTACGCCATAATAAAGGGTCAAGTAATTATTGACTAAAGATATTTCACTCTTTCACTGGTCAAAACACTCACAGAGCCTGCAGCAGCACTCCGATGAGAAACAACTGATCCACTATAGAAACAGAGAAACAACTGATCCACTATAGAAAAGAGAAACAACTGATCCACTATGGAAACAGAGAAACAACTGATCCACTATGGAAACAGAAAACAACTGATCACTATGGAAACAGAGAAACACTGATCCACTATGAAACAGAGAACAACTGATCCACTATGGAAACAGAGAACAACTGATCCATATAGAACAGAGAACACTGATCCACTATGAAACAGAGAAACAACTGATCCACTATGGAAACAGAGAACAACTATCCACTATAAAAAGAGAAACAACTGATCCACTATGAAACAGAGAAACAACTGACTCACTTATGGAAACAGAGAACAACTGATCCACTATGAAACAGTAGAAACAAACTGATCCACTTATAAAATCAGAGAAACAACTGATCCACTACTGCGAACACAGAAAACAACTGATCCACTATTGGATGAACAGAAAACAACTATCCACTATGAAACAGATAAACACTGATCACTATGAAACAGAGAACAACTGATCACTATTGAACAGAGAAACAACTGATCCACATAGAAACAGAGAACAATGATCCACTATAGAACAGAGACAACAAGATCCACTATGAACAGAAACACGAAAACAACTGATCCCTATAGAAACAGAGAAACAACATCCACTATGGAACAGAGAAACAAACTGATCCACTATGAAACAGAGAAACAACTGATCCACTATAGAAAAGAAAACAACTGATCCACATATGGAACAGAGAAACATATGAAACAACTGATCCACTATGAAGAGACACAAGAGAGAAACAACTGATCCACTATAGAGAAACAGCATGAAACAACTGATTCCACTTGAAAACAGAAACAACTGATCACTATGAAAACAGAGAAAAACTGATCCCTATGGAAACAGAAACAACTATCCACTATAGAACAGAGAAAACACTGATCCACTATAGAACAAAGAACAACTGACACTATGGACAGAAAAACAACTGATCCACTATCAGAAACAGAGAAAAACTGACCACTATGGAAACAGAGAGACACTATCCACTATAGAAACAGAGAAACAACTGAATAGGAAAACAACTCATATGGAAACAGAGAAACAACCTGACTCCACTATGAGAACAGAGAAAACAAACTGATCCACTATGAAACAGAGAAACAACTGATCCACTATAGACACAGAGAAACAAACTGATCCACTATGGAACAGAGAAACAACTGATCCACTATAGAAACAGAGAACACACTGAATCCACTATAGAAACAGAGAAACAACTGATCCCCTATGGAAACAGAGAAACAACTGACCACTATGGAACAGAGAACAACTGATCCACTATGAAACAGAGAAACAACTGATCCACTATGAAACAGAGAAACAACTGATCCACTATAAAAACAGAGAAACAACTGATCCACTATGGAAACAGAGAAACAACTGATCCACTAGGAAACAGAGAAACAACTGATCCACTATAGAAACAGAAAAAAACTGATCCAACTATAGAAACAGAGAAACAACTGATCCACTATAGAAACAGAGAAAAACTGATCCACTATGGAAACAGAGAAACAATGATCCACTATAGAAACAGAAAACAACTGATCCAAATATAGGAAACAGAGAAACAACTGATCCACTATGAAACAGAACACAGAGAAACAACTGATCCACTATGGAAACAGAAACAATCCACTACTAGAAACAGAGAAACAACTGATCCACTATAGAAACAGGAAACAACTGATCCACTATTAGAAACAGAGAAAACTGATCCACTATAAAAAACAGAGAAACAACATATCCACTATGAACAGAGAAACAACTGATCCACTATAGAAACAGAGAAACAACTGATCCACTATGAAACAGAGAAACAACTGATCCACTATGGAAACAGAGAAACAACTGATCCACTATAGAAACAGAGAAACAAAACTGATCCACTATAGAAACAGAGAACACAATGATCCACTATAGAAACAGAGAACACAAACTGATCCCACTATGGAAACAGAGAAACAAACTGATCCACTATTGCGAAACAGAGAACAGAGATAACAACTGATCCACTATGAAACAGAGAAGAACCAACTGATCCACTATAGAACAGAGAACAACTGATCCACTATAGAAACAGAGAAAAACAACTTGTATCCACTATAGAAACAGAAAACAACTGATCCACTATAGAAACAGAGAAACAACTATCCACTATGGAAACAGAGAAACAACTGATCCACTATAGAACAGAGAAACAACTGATCCACTATAGAAACAGAAAAACAACTGATCACATAGAAACAGAGAAACAACTAATCCACTATGGAAACAAGAAACCAGAAACAACTGATCCACTATGGAACAAGAACAGAGAAACAACTGATCCACTATAAAACAGAGAAACAACTGATCACTATAGAAACAGAGAAACAACTGATCCACTATAGAAACAGAGAAACAACTGATCCACTATAGAAACAGAGAAACAATGATCCACTATGGAAACAGAGACACCACTGATTCCACTATAGAAAACAGAGAAACACTATCCACTATAGAAACAGAAAACAACTGATCCACTATGGAAACAGAGAAACAGACACTGATCCACTATGAGAAACAAGAGAAACAACTGACCACTAGAAGGAAACAGAGAACATGAGAAAACAGAAGAAACAACTGATCCACTATGGAAACAGAGATAACAATCGCATCCACTATAGAAACAGAGAAACAACTGATCACTATAGAAACAAGATAAAACACACTGATCCACTATGGAACAGAGACAAACTATGATTATGACCTTCTCTCTCCACGCTGTGCCAAAGAAAAACAACTGGGTGAAACTTTATATGAAGTGCCTTTCAAAATGGTCTTTTATCGTTTCAGATATCCATCACACACATCTTGGGCATTTTGTGTTCCCAACCAGATCCAACCATAGTTGACGGGCTTCAAAACACAATGAAGTTATTAAATGAAAGAGTCTTTTGGTCCAGGACTAGGATTATCCGTCGACATGAAAAACCATCTCCATCAAGCCTTAAAGTACAGATCTGATAACATTATGAAGAGCGAGAAAATAGTCTTGATTTTCTTCTTTTTCTCGTTGAATATAGGCTAGCTCTACCAGCTGCATACTTCGACGTGATTGGGAGTCGCATAGCGGCGAATGTCCCAGCGTCCCGGGTTTGGCCGGTGTAGACCCCTCATGTTGTAAATAATAATTGTTCTTAACGACTGCCTATTAAACAAAGGTAAATAATAACACTTAATTAAATGTTGAGTAGACAGCAAACTCGCACATCTGACAAACTACAGTGGTTTACAGCCGACTTACTTACCAATTCCAATGTGACTTGAAACGTCACACACAACACACACACACACAACACACACACACACACATCACACACACACACACACCACACACACACACACAACACACAACACACACACACACACTCACACACACACACCTAATCTTTACTTTGAAGACTGATAACACTGATAAATTACATAATAGAAGGGTTGAATAAGCAACTTATATGTGTTCCAACTTTGCTCCATTTCCCTAGGTAGTGCACTACTTCTGACTAGACCAATATAGCACCTACTCCTAGCCCCATAGCTCTGTCTTAAAGTAGTGCACTATATAGGGAATAGGTTCTATAGGGCTCTGGTCCAAAGTATGCACTATATAGGGAATAGTGCTATATGGCTCTGGTCAGCAAGTAGTGCACAATATAGGAATAGGTTCAATAGGTCTCGGTCTAAAGTAGTGCCTTGACTATTTAATATAGGTTCTACTTAGGGATGCACCCTTAGTTACCAGGACAGCAGAACATTGAACTCTTAGCTACAATCGCTACAGTCAGTACCCCGAAAAGGTCCTGTCATTAGTCGCACCGTAACAAAATATTTTAAAACATTTGCAACAGAAAACGTAAACAAGGATTTCTTATTGACAAGGATAGGTAATTCCCTCCCTTTTTTGGGTCAGTTTCTTCCGTTTGTTGCCGAATGAACAAGACCCTGGATACAACTGAACTGCAGTGACCACAGATAGAGAACATGATAACCAGTCTGGTTAAAGTGTTGCCAGAAGATCCAAGCAGACTAGGCCCTAAATGAGGCAGATAACAGACTTAAACTGACCCTTGCTCACCATTAAATCCTCAACAGTCGGGCCATAAAACAAATACCTTGCTCTGCTGAAACACACGCCTGGTTCTTACAAATACCACATTATAACTTGCTGACTTTCACTACCAAAATAATTATGAAACTAAATAAATCTATCTAGAAATAACTTAACAGTAATCAATACATAACACTAAATATCTAACTAGTTAATAATATCTATCTGAAATAATCTACTAGAATAATCTAACTAGAAAAATAGAATATCTAACTAGATAAAAAATACATCGAAAACTACAAGAATAATCTACTAATACATCTGAATCTAAGAATAAATACATAATATCGAATTCAACAGAATAATCATAACTAATACTAATAGATAATCTATATAACAGGCAAAACTCCAGCTGTTCCATCAGTTGAATATGTAGTTCCACACTTCAATCATCCTGTCTTTAAAAGGTCTTGATATGACTTTGCTCTCCTGGATGTGACTGATTAGATGCTACTGAGGCTACATGCTCGATAATTGCTGACTGATTATGATGGCTTACTGAGCTACATGATCTGATTGGCTGACGATTCATGACTTGCACTCGAGCTACATGACTCGATTGGCTGACTGATTATGATGCGTACTGAGGCTACATGACTCGGTATTGGCTGACTGGACATGATGCGTACTGAGGATAAAATATCACCCTGCTATGCCCCTTAATGGCGGGCTGCAATAACCATTGATAGACTGTAGATACGTAAGTGGACCAGTACTACAGTACTACAGATTCTACAGATACTACATTACTACAGTACTACAGATACTACAGATACTACAGTACTACATATACTACAGTACTACAGATACTACAGATACTACAGATACTACATATACTACAGTACTACATATACTACAGATACTACAGTACTACATATACTACAGTACTACATATACTACATTACTACAGTACTACAGTACTACAGATACTACAGTACCACATTACTACAGTACTACAGATACTACAGTACTACAGATTCTACAGATACTACAGTATTACAGTACTACAGATTCTACAGATACTACAGTACTACAGTACTACAGTACTACAGTACTACAGATACTACAGTACTACAGATTCTACAGATACTACAGTACTACAGTACTACAGATACTACAGTACTACAGATTCTACAGATACTACAGTACTACAGTACTACATTACTACAGTACTACAGTACTACAGTACTACAGATACTACAGATACTACAGTACTACAGATACTACAGTACTACAGATACTACAGATACTACAGTACTACATATACTACAGTACTACAGATACCGCAGTACTACAGATACTACAGACACCACAGTACTACATATACTACAGTACTACATATACTACAGTACTACAGATACTACAGACACCGCAGTACTACAGATACTACAGTACTACAGTCCTACAGATAATAAATTACTACAGTACTACATTACTACAGATACTGCAGTACAACAGATACTACAGTACTACAGATACTACATTACTAAGGTTGCATCACAAATAGAACCCTATCCCCTATATAGTGCACTACTTTAGACCAGAGCCCTATAGAACCCTATTCCCTATATAGTGCACTACTTTAGACCAGAGCCCTATAGAACCCTATTCCCTATATAGTGCACTAGTGTTAACCAGTGCCCTATAGAACCATATTCCCTAGTGCACTACTATCGACAAGGACCCATAATAGTAGTGCACTATATAGGGAATAGGGTTCCATTTGGGATGCATGCCAGGACAGGACTCAGGGTTCAAGGTTAGATGCACTGCAATTGTGATATAACATTCTGCAGAGATCAAGATGGAAGTTACCAGTATCATACTAGCCAGTGTGCCAACTGCCCCAAGCCTACAACATCACGTTGACTAACCGGAATCAACTAGTCAGCCCAGCTTATTTGACTTGCACAATGGGCATGGTGCGACTCAACAATGGCATTCTGATACAGATGCTCTGGTTAAAACAGTGAGTTAGATGCTCTGGTTAAAACAGTGAGTTAGATGCTCTGGTTAAAACAGTGAGTTAGATGCTCTGGTCAAAAGAGTGAGTTAAATGCTCTGGTCAAAATAGTGAGTTAGATGCTCTGGTCAAAAGAGTGAGTTAGATGCTCTGGTAATGCCAATAATGTTTTCACTGTAAGGTGAAATGCCTGTTGTATTCGGTGCATGTGACTAATACAATTTGATTTTAATTGATTTGGTCAAAACAGTGAGTTAAATGCTCTGGTCAAAAGAGTGAGTTAGAATGCTCTGGTCAAAACAGTGAGTTAGATGCTCTGGTCAAAAGAGTGGAGTTAGATGCTCTGGTAATGCCAATAATGTTTTCACTGTAAGGTGAAATGCCTGTTGTATTCGGTGCATGTGACTAATACAATTTGATTTTAATTGATTTGGTCAAAACAGTGAGTTAAATGCTTTGGTCAAAACAGTGAATAAGATTTCTGAAGTATTAATTTACACATGGTAAATAAACGTGTATAAATATAAGTAAGGGATAATACACGATAATACAATGCGTTGTATGGAAAATAAATGAACGACGTGGCGCGCTAGTGGAGTGGAAAAACTGACCTTTCCACGGAGTTGCATTATTTTCCGGAGAACCCATAAAGCCCCGAGTTGATTATCCTTTTATACCATGGCTATAATTTAACACATTTACCTTGAGAAATGTGTTCATTTACCTCTAGAAATGTGTTGAATAGCCACTGAAGTAGCTAGCGAGTTTACTAGATAGCTACAGTAGTCGCCTTGGTAACCAAACAAACAGACTTGCTAGCTCAGCTAACCAAACCATCAGTCATAGCTCGCTAAGTATGACAATCCCATTTAAAAATTCACAATAATGTTTTCAATTCAACTTTTGCTTTGAAAAGCAGCTCAAACATAGAATATGTAAGAATTAAGTAAAGCCATTGAATTGTACCCTGTTGATATAAGCTTGTGAGTTATAGGAGAAAATATTGCATACGCTTCTGTAGAATGCCCTTAGACTAAGCCAATCAGAAACAAGTATTCAACAATGCCATGGTATAATAGGTGTATAATACAGCCTAATATGAACCTATTAAGTTATGATTGTAACAACACTGCTCTAATGACACATACTGCATCTCCTGCACTGATCGGGCCACCATTTTATTACGTTTGCAATCTCAACAAAATAATACTGCTCAGACCCCAACCAAGGATCATCAAAAGTCGTGCTAATAAATCTCTGACAACCCAAAGATTCCTAGATGCCCTTCCAGACTCCCTCCAACCTACCCAAGAACATCAAAGGACAACACTCAGTTAACCACCTAACTGAGGATCTAAATTTAAACCTGCGTAATACCTAGATGCAGTCGCACCCATTAAAAACAAAAAACATTTGTTCCATAAGAAACTAGCTCCCTGGTATACAGAAAATACCCGAGCTCTGAAGCAAGCTTCCAGAAAATTGGAACGGAAATGGCGCCACACCAAACTGGAAGTCTTCCGACTAGCTTGGAAAGACAGTACCGTGCAGTATCGAAGAGCCCTCACTGCTGCTCGATCATCCTACTTTTCCAACTTAATTGAGGAAAATAAGAACAATCCYAAATGTATTTTTGATACTGTCGCAAAGCTAACTATAAAGCCACATTCCCCAGGAGAGGATGGCTTTCACTTAAGCAGTGATAAATTCATGAACTTCTTTGATAAAAAGATCATGATCAATAGAAAGCAAATTACGGAATCTTCTTTTAAATCTGCGTATTTCTCCAAAGATCAGTTGTCCTGAGTCTGCACAACACTGCCAGGACCTAGGATCAAGTTTTTTAATCCTGTATCTCTTGACACATTGATGAAAATAGTCATGGCCTCTAAACCTTCAAGCTGCATACTGGACCCTATTCCAACTAAACTAAACTACACAGGAAGAGCTGCTTACTGTGCTTGGCCTTCCTATGTTGAACATAATAAACCCTATCCTCAGGATGTGTACCAAACTCACTAAAAGTGGCAGTAATAAAGCCTCTCTTGAAAAAGACAAAACTTGGCCTAGAAAAGAAATGTTATTATTTTTTTTATATATATTTTTTTAATCGGCCTATATCGAATCTCCCATTCCTCAACAACAAAGAAAAGAAAAAGCTGTTGTGCAGAAACTCACTGCCTTCCTGAAGACAAACAATGTATACTAAARGCTTCKGTCTGGTTTTAGACCCCATCATYGCACTGAGACTGCACTCGTGAAGGTGGTAAATGACCTTTTAATGGCGTCAGACCGAGGCTCTGCATCTGTCCTCGTGCTACTAGACCTTAGTGCTGCTTTTGATATCATCGATCATGTCAGGCGTGTGCTGAAGTCAGGTGCAGGAAGGCAGAGAATTGTGAACAGGCGCACACTTTATTTCGGCAGGAGAGATATACAAAAACCTCCAGCCAACAAGGCAAAGTGTAAAACGCGCAAAACAGTCACAACACATCAAATGTGTACAAACTGGCTTCGTGAAATAACACGGGAAAAACGCACGCCTAGTGCGTACAAAAACACGTAACACACAAACAATCTCACACAAAGACATGAGGGGGAACAGAGGAATAAATACAGGTAGTGTGATTGAAAACCAGGTGTGCAGGGAACAAGACAAAACAAATGGATACATGAAAAATGGAGCGGCGATGGCTAGAAAGCCGGTGACGTCAACCGCCGAACGAACAAAGAGAGGAGCCGACTTCAGCAGAAGTCGTGACAGAGTGCTGCTTTTGATATCATTAATCACCACATTCCTTTGGAGAGATTAGAAACCCTAATTGGTCGACACGGACAAGTTCTTGCCTAGTTTAGATCTTATCTGTCGGAAAGATATCAGTTTGTCTCTGTGGATGGTTTGTCTTCTGACAAATCAATTGTACGGTGTTCCTCAAAGTTCCATTTTAGGACCACTATTGTTATCACTATATATTCTACCTCATGGTGATGTAATTCGGGAAAGACAATGTCAAATTTCACTGCTATGCGGAGACACACGGCTGTACATTTCGATGAAACATAGTGAAGCCCCAAAATTGCCTACCCTGTGTTTCAGACATAAGGAAGTGGATGGCTGCAATTTTTTTACTTTAAAACTCAAAACAGAGATGCTTGTTCTAGGTCCCAAGAAACAAAGATCTCTTCTATTGGATCTGACAATGAATCTTGATGGTTGTACATCAAGATAAATAAAACTGTGAAAGATCTCGGCGTTACTCTGGATCCTGATCTCTCTTTTGACGAACATATCAAGACTGTTTCAAGGACAGCTTTTTCCATCTTCATAACATTGCACAAATCAAAACATGTTGTCCAAAAATGATGCAGAAAAGCTAATCCATGCTAATCCATGCTTTTGTCTAGGTTAGACTACTGCAATGCTCTACTTTCCGGCTACCCAGATAAAGCACTAAATAAACTTCAGTTAGTGCTAAACACGGCTGCTAGAATCTTGACTAGAACCAAACAATTTCATCATATTACTCCAGTGCTAGCCTCCCTACACTGGCTTCCTGTAAAGGCAAGGGCTGATTTCAAGGTTTTACTTCTAACCTACAAACCTACTATTACATGGACTTGCTCCTACCTATCTCTCCGATTTGGTCCTGCCGTACATACCTACACGTACACTACGGTCACAAGACGCAGGCCTCCTTACTGTTCCTAGAWTTTCTAAGCAAACAGCTGGAGGCAGGGCTTTCTCCTATAGAMCTKCATTTTTATGGAATGGTCTGCCTATCCGAGACGCAGTCTGGACCTTTAAGTCTTTATTGAAGACTCATCTCTTCAGTAGGTCCTATGATTGAGTGTAGTCTGGTCCAGGAGTGTGAAGGTGAACGGCAAGGCACTGGCGTGATCTTCCTGTCCGGTTTTGCGTAGCGTCCTCTTCGGGCCCGCTGCAGTGGAGGAGATCGGTTGTGGGCTATACTCAGCATTATCTCAGGGGTAATAAGTTGTGTGAGTCTGTTTGATATCCCTCTAAGTGGTGTGGGCGGCGGTTGCTTTGGCAAGAGTGCGGTGGCGGTGTACTATCCTTCCAGTCTGCCCTGTCTGGGGGTATCGTCGAACTGGTGTGGGGGGGGGGGGTGGGGGGCGAGCGGGAGGGAGGAAAAGCGGGGTATTGGGATGCGGTACTCTACTGAATTAAGGACTATTATATGTACTGTACTCGACATGAATTAAACGGTTGGTGAGGGGGGGGTTGATACTGGTATGGGCACTGAGTGCCACTTGTACGGTGTAGTTTACTGATTAATAACCTTCGATGTCCGGGTGTCCCGTAGCCAGGCTCACAGATTAGACTGTACTCTCACGCTCCTAACGTGTCTGCTCCTGTTCATCCTCAGTACCTAATAACCCTCCTCGTGTTGGCTCGTATCGTTTTCTATACATAGTGTGTCGGTGAGTGGGTTTCGTACATGTGTGAAACACAGCGCGTACAGCTCGTCTCCTAGTAATAGGGTCTTGCTCTTGCGGTGGGGGTGTGTGG
>NW_019947978.1:0-18552 GCF_002910315.2 Salvelinus sp. IW2-2015
CTCACTAACTAGTCGTGGAGGTCAATGGCAGTTTTATTAACATCTAACTTCAACTGAAAAGATAACATTTTATCAGGGGGCCTGAAGCCCAACTCCGGTGGGCAGGTGCATCGTGGTGATGCAATAATTTGTGGAGTTGGTCTGACGAATGCATAGACGAGACCTGCGCGCTCCGAGGAGACCTATTTTCTGTGCCGTGGGGTGGTTGGTAAATCATCAGGGTAGGTGCTCATATGGTTGGTCACAGGGGGAGCACTTTTTCCTTCGCTCGTAGAGAGGGGGTTGTTTAAGGACTCGTTCTCCAAGCATGAGAAATTCCCACTCTGGAACTCTTCTAATCTGACGCCGTCTGCGGTAGAAAACTCCCTGAACCTTGATTGTAGCAGCGGGCTGCCCAGAAACTCAACCTCAACACTTGCACAAAATTTCTAATATGTGAAATGGGTTTTTTTGGCCCACCGCAAATGAAATAAATGGCTACTTTGCGTTTCACACAAGTTGGCTGATGTGGAAGAGAGAGAGAGGCATTGCCATTTCAAGACGGCGAAGTCTAAAAAACAGTGAAGTTACTTTAACCATATTAAGAGCGAGACTTGAATAGGCAAACTTAAAATATAAAATGTGGTGGTGTGGTCAAGTTTATTTTTTTTTTTATTTTATTTTTTTTTTGCCGTGCCAGGTAATTGGTGACGGCGGCCCTCCTCTCTCGGTTATCACTTATTTGAAAGGACGCATCCATTATTGAACAATACCAGGCGCTGTTCTGGGCTTGTGGTTTGGTTAGTTGAAAAGTGTCTTTCAAAAATTTTTTTATTTCTGTTGACATTTGGCAAGCATGATGTGTATCCTCTTGGTTCTCCTTACCGCACCTAGTGGCGGCAGTCGAGTTGGCTGTGCTAGTCTATCTTACGAATACAGGACATCATGCCGGCTGGTTAGGTGCGGGCTGGTCAACCCGTTGGGAAAGCAGATTGACAGGCCCTGGGTTTGGGGCAGTGGTATTTTTACGCAGTGCAAGCCATATACCGCGCAGGCGATGGTCCTGTTAGCTCAGAGGCGAGTGGGGGGAGTCGGATGCGATTGTGGAGCGTGGTGTGGTGCTGGCGCCGTATTGTCTTGTAAATATCAACACCGTGTCCACTGTGGGGAGCTCTGGTGGTCGCTCATCGAGAACCTCTCTCTTCTCTGTATCTCTACCTTCGCTCTCCCTACTGCCAGGACACACATACTCACGTCACACGCACCATACACCACAACCACACACACACACACCACACCACAACACCCCACACACACACAACACACACACACACCACACACACACACCACGCCTACACACTACACACACACACACACAGCACACCACTCCACACAACACACACTACACGACACACAACATACACACATCAGATCAGATACAACAGGACGCTGTTGTTTAGTTTAGTGCGGATAAAGGTGGTGGATGTGCAGGACGTGAGGAGGCAGAGGTTAGCAGAGGTGTTCTGGCCTTCGGAGGCGTCGTCGGCATTGGCAGCTCTCTGCTCTCCCATACTGTGTAATCAGTGTGACGTTTGATTCCGCCAACAAAAGGAGCAAGTAAGGGGAGTTTGTTTAATGCACCAACACTTTTATTGACTCGGGGGTTCTTCGCTTGAGTCAGCCCCGTGACTGGCATATGGCGGCGAACAGGAGTGAAGAGGAGGTTGCCGTTAAACAGGGCGCTAAGGGTTTGCCTACCAGGTCAGACTCTATATATGACAGACATTCACACAACACACCACATCCACCACAACACACACACACACACACACACACCAAAACACACACACAGCACACACACACACACACACACACAACATACACACACCCACACCACACACACACACATGCAGATTGGTTAATAGCACATGTACAGGTTGCGAGTTGATTTGCAGGTACAGTGCAATTCACACACACCACATCACACCACACACTTACACACACACACACACACACACCACACAACACACACACCACACACACACAACACCCACACACACACACACCAATAATACAGATACATAACATATTACGATGTAAAGACCACCAATTTCATCTGAACATTGTTAAGGTTTCTAAGGGAACTGTACTGGTTGTTCCTATGTGTAATGCAAATGTCTTGAGGCTGGTCTTTAATTGCGTTAGAGTGCTGATCTATACCAGACTTGCTGTGTGCGTGTTGTGTGTGTGTGTGTGTGTGTGTTGTGTGTTGTGGTGTGTGGTGTGTGTGTGTGTTGTGTGTGTTGTGTGTGGTGTGTGTGTGGTGTGTGTGTGTGTGTGTGTTGTGTGTGTGGGTGTGTGTGTCCGTTTGTGTGTGTGTGTGCTGTGCTGGATATGTCGTGTAGTGTGTGTGTGTGTGTGATCAAGTTTAAATGATGGGCGGTCTTCCCTTGTTTTCATTCTGTGTGATGGGGAAGTGGGGGGTGGGGAGGAGGGGAGGAGGGCAAGCGGTCAGGTGGGGTGGGACAGGTTCGGATGCGGGGGGATGCGGGAGTGCAGGGGGGCGTGGGGGGAGGGGAGGGGGAGGGGGAAGGGAAGAGGCGGAAGGGGGTGGGGAAAAGGGGGGTGAGGAAAGAAGTGAGGAAGAGTGGGGCGGGAAGGAGGGAGGACGGGGGGGAGATTGGAGGTGGGTTGGGCGTAGCTAGGGGGGGGGGGGGGGGGGGGGGGGGGGGGGGCGGGGGGGGGGGGGGGGGGGGGGGGGGGGGGGGGGGGGCGGGGGGGGGGGGGGGGGGGGGGGGGGGGGGGGGGGGGGGGGGGACTCAAAATGTCCACAAACTGGGACGTGAACAGCACCACTGTGCATATCGACCAGAAGAGAAGTGGTAGAGGGGTGGAAAGAGCACACCAGCTTCTGCGGTCATAAGCCAACAGGCGTGGGTAATGTTTTTGACAACAGCTCTCGAGCCCTTCTGTTTCACCCAGTGCCAGGAGACGCCATTTTCCGTTTGTCACAATGTCTCTGCCATTCACCCTAAGTCTAATTATCACTTTGAGTTTTTGGCACGTTTTTGCACTGCGGTGATGGATCCATGTGCATGCTGTATAATTTTACTCCGCCGTTTTATTACAATCGCAGCGCCGCCTCTTTAAACAGTGGCAGCCTCTCCAGAAAGACACAGGGAACAAAAACCAGGGCAATCTGGCATGCCACTAGGCTTCGACTTATGCTTCTGCATGGGCCATCCCTCCTCCTTCTCCTCTTCTCTCTCTATTTCTATCCTCATCCCCCCCCCCCCCCCCCCACACACATCGTTCACAATTATCTGTTTTTATTTGCTCTTTTCATTATGAATTACATTTTTCATGGTTCAGGAAATAGTTTGAAATTGGCCCCTATCTTGAAGCAGAGAGGAGAGGAAAGAGCTAATGTGATTTTTCCCTCTTGTTCCTCCTCCTCCCTCGTCCTTCCTCATTCATGTAATCATTTTGGATTTGTAATTTTGCTCTGTCTTCTGAGGCGACAATCTCTAATCTCTTGATTATTTCCACTTAAAGATTAATGAATCCAACATCACATCCCTGTCTGCTAACATCACACCTGCAAACAGACAGATGCTAGCTAGCTCTCCCCCTGATGAACTACCCTCCATGTAGCTGCTCCAGCTAGTTAGCGCTCCAGGCTTCTAGTCTGAGTGTGGAGAGAGACAGGAACACCCAATGAATCTGTTGTTGTCAATGTGCCCACCTCGGCCCCCTACTTCATAACTGTAGCGCTTGTAGAACTCGAGAGAGAAATGAGAAACCATACGTTCCATAAATCGCATTCACAAAAAGCATTGATTTGATTCATTTGTACTTTTTGCCAATCCTTCTTCAATATAGTATGCACTGTATATCACTTCTTCATCCCAACAGTCCTTGTCAATTCCTGGTGGTATGAGGACCTGCTCAATGACAGATGGACTCAGGGGGGTGGTTCTTGCTCTCCTTTCTCTGTCTCTAATGTCACTCTCCTGTATCTCTCTAACTCTCTCTCTCCGTATCTCTCGCTTTAACAATCTCTCCCTCTCTCTCTCTCTCTCTCTATCTTCTCTCTCTCCTCAATTTCAATTCAATTCATCATTAAGGGGGCTTTATTGGCATGGGAAACATGTGTTAACATTGCCAGCAAGTTGAGGTAGATAATACACAAATGTGAAATAAACAATAACTAAACAATAAACAATTCTCTCTCTCTCTCTCTCCTCTCTCTACTCTCTCTCTCCTCTTCTGCTCTCTCTCTCGTCTCTCTCTCTCTCTCTTACTCTTTCTCCTCTCGTCTTCTCTCTCTCTCTCTCTCTCTCTCGCTATCTCCTCTTCTCTTCTCTCTCTCTATCCCCTGGCCTTATCTTCTATCCTGTCTTCTCAGCATGCCTCTCTCTACTGTTATTCTGTCTCTGCTGCTTGTTTTACGATCCTCTCCGTATCACTCATCTCTTCCTCTCTCTGTGTGTCTGTCATGGTTGACTTCTCGGCGTTGTCTCTCTGTTTTTTGCGTGACTGCAGCGCGCTGAAGGCATGCCACGTGACTAGTTTCCAAATTAAAGCTGTGCATATTGCACGGTCGAGCCTCCACCTCGCATTCTCTTTGCCCCACACAATCCCCTTCCCGAAATCCCATCATCGGGCAGGAATTTCCCCTGAGGCTCCTGTTCCTGACACTGTTACTCCCGGGGAGACAATGCGGAAGCATGTGTTGTCTGGTCCCTCCCCATTAGCACTCCAAAATTCATTATCCCCCTGTCAATCTTTGACAGCTCCTCCATGACTTGTACTGAGAGAGGAAGTGTTGGGTGTGTCGCGGTGTGTGTGTGTGTGTGTGTTGTGTGTGTGTGTGTGCTGTGTGTGTGTGTGTGTGTGTGTGGGTGTGTGTGTGTGTGTTGTGTGTGTGGTGTGTGTGTGTGTGGTGTGTGTGTGTGTGTGTGTGTGTGTGTTGTGTGTGGTGTGTGTGTGTGTGTGTGTGGTGTTGTGTGTGTGTGTGTGTGTGTGTTGTTGTGTGTGGTCTGTGTGTGTGGAGAGAGAGACAATAGCAGAGAAATAGAGAGAGAAAGAGAGAGCACATTGTTTATCTTTGTTGATTGAATTTGGAATGTTTTGCGCTAAAGAGCTTCAGTAGACGACATCTGCAAGCAAACCACTGTTACTCCTCAATTGCCATCCTCTCCCAATGACCTCAGTGTTGTTTGACAAACAGCATTCCAGCTAACATCAGGGAGAGGAAAAGTTTTTGTAATGTTACCCGTAATGTTTCCCCTAATTCTGAGTGTCCAGTTTTCCGTTAGTTAGGGAACTTTCTGCCTGTTAGCAAAAACTCTTCTGAGAGAACCTTTTTGCATGTTCCCGTTGATTAGAGTTGTCAAACAGACAACCCAGACATGGTTCCCATGTTCAGAATAACCTTTTTTTCCTACAACCTGGAATTAAAATGATTTTTGGGGGGTTTATATAATTTGATTTACCACATGCTTACCACTTTGAAGATGCCAAAATACATTTTCTTGAGAAACAAACAAGAAATAAGACAAAAACAGACACTTGAGCGTGCATCAACTATTACCCCCAAAAGTCAATACTTTTATAGAGCCACCTTTTGCAGCAATTACAGCTGCAAGTCTCTTGGGGTGTGTCTCTAAAGCTTAGGCACATCTAGTCCAATGGAATTTTCTGCCATCTTCAAGGTAAAAACTGCTCCAGGACCATTTCAACGTTGGATGGGTTCCGCTGGTGTACAGAAAATCTTTAAGTCATACACAGATTCTTCAATTGATTGCGGTCTGGGCTTTGACTAGGCCATTTCAAGACATTTACATGTTTCCCCTTAAAACCCCTTGATTGTTGCTTCAGCATATGCTTTAGGGTCATTGTCCTGCTGGAAGGTGACCTCTGTCCCAGTCTCAATCTCTGGAAAGACTGAAAGGTTTCCCTCAAGAATTATCTGTATTTAGCGCCATCCATCATTCTTCAATTGCTGCACAGTCTTCTCAATCCGCGTAAAAAACATCCCCACAGCATGATGCTGCCACCACAGCTTCACTGTGGGCGATGTTATTCTCAGGATGGATGAGAGGGTTGTTGGGTTTGCGCCAGACATAGCGTTTTTCTGATGTCCAAAAAGCTTCAATCTAGTCTGACCAGAAGTACCTTCTCCATATGTTTTGGGGGTAGTCTCCACATGCCTTTGGCAAACACCAACATGTTTGCTTATTTTTCTATTACCTCTCTGCGCTAACCAGATCCTTTAGCGGGATTCATTTTCCTAACACAACATACTCTGAATTGCAAGGCGCAAATATTAATATAATATATAATATATTTATAATATGCCATCACAAGTGAATATACAAACACAGTTTAGCTTGTTTTAACATCACCCTTATAGTGTCAGATTTTAAAATATGCTGTCTACGCGAAAGCAATCCAAGCTTTTGTGAGTGTATGCAATCAAGCTAGAACAGCTAGCCCGCAAAATTAGATGTCACGAAAGCTCGAAACAGCAATAAAATTAATCGCTTACCTTTGATATACTTCGGATGTTTGCACTCAGGAGATCCCAGATACACAATACATTTATTTTTGTTCGTGATAAATTATTTTATCATACACAAAAAACGCCATTGGGTTGCGCTTATGTTAGAAACCACAGCCTCGTTCCGTTCGATAAATTACAAAAAGTATCGGTAATGTTCGTAGAAATATGTCAAATGTTTTTTATAATCAATCCTCAGGTTGTTTTTAACAAACATAATCGATAATATTTCAACCGGACCGTAACTTATTCAATAAAAGAGAGAAAGAAAATGGAGAGCTACCCCTCTCGCGCGCAGGAACTAATCAAAGGACACCTGACTAGTTTTGAAAAATCTCGCTCATTTTTCKAAATAAAAGCCTGAAACTATGTCTAAAGCCTGGTCACAGCCTGAGGAAGCCATTGGAAAAGGAATCTGGTTGATACCCCTTTAAATGGAAGAAAGACGGGCAATGAAACACAGATAAAAATATAATCTCTACAAATAATCTACAGGACACCTGGAGATTACTATTCCCAACTACAAAATACTATTTTTTTCTCTCAAAGTAAGAAAAGATATTCAAGAATTGAAAACAATTTTATTTAAAAAATGCACTCAACAATTTACTTGGTTAAGTAGCATGCTTTATTTGAGTTTAAACTGTGTTGTTGGATCTTTTCAAAAGTAAATGGTCATATTCCTGCTTAAATTCAGACATTTTATTTGCTTCTTTACCTTGTAAAGATTTTTAATTTCTAACTCAGATTCAATTTTTGCCGAGTATGAGATTATCGTTCCCCTAATGTACTACTTAAAAGCATCCCAAATTATATCGGGGGCCAGTTTTCTCTTTTCTGTATGTCTACATTTGTAATGGTAAAGGTTTCTTTTTTAAATTAGGTTTTTAATACATTTTGGGTCTTCTGTAACGACTGTCTTCGGGTGAAAGAGAGGAGGACCAAGATGCAGCGTGAATATCATCCATATTTATTGGGAAATACTTAAACACCGAACAAAACAACAAACCGACAAAAAGGAACGAAGACGATACAGTCCCGTAACGTGAACACTAAACACTGGAACAGGAACAATCACCCACAAACAAACAGTGAAAACTGATGGTTCCCAATCAGAGACAATGACAAACACCTGCCTCTGATTGAGAACCATATTAGGCCAAACAACAAACATAGAAACACAAAACATAGAATGCCCACCCAGCTCACGTCCTGACCAACTAAACAAAGACTAAACAAAGGAAATAAGGTCAGGAACGTGACATCTTCAAGATGTCCTCTGTTCATTTTCCATATTCTTTTGCTAAGTATATTTTCTATTGGTGTAATTAAGCATGAGAATGATCTGATATAACTATGTCATGAATTTCTTAATGGCAAAAAACCTGTAAAGCATCTCGCAACCCTCACAAAACGAATACACGCAACACCAGTTATAATCTTAAAAGATACAGATGCGTTAATTAGAAACAACAACACGATTATATGAAAATATATATAAATCAGAATTGAACAACAATGGAACTGATCCTACAGCCTTCTTAGACTCAACAACCCTGAAGCAACTATCAGCAGACCAAAAAAATCACAAAAAACTGTTATATTAGAAGAAGGCTTTCCCATAGAATTGTATTTAACATATTGGGTCAAAGTAGAGGCCCTATACATTTTTTTGGCCAATTTATTAAAAATAAAAACTGAAATATCACATTTCTATAAGAGTTGAATATTGATAACAATTTAATATTGAACTGAAATATCACATTTACATAAGAGTTGAATATTGATAANAACAATTTAATATTGAACTGAAATATCACATTTACATAAGAGTTGAATATTGATAACAATTTAATATTGAACTGAAATATCACATTTACATAAGAATTCAGAACCTTCAGGACTTTGTTGAAGCACCTTTGGCTGTGATTACAGCCTCAAGGCTTCTTGGGTATGAAGCTACCAGCTTGGCACACCTGTATTTGGGGAGTTTCTACCATTCTTCTCTGCAGATCCTCTCAAGCTCTGTCAGGTTGGATGGGGAGCGTCACTGCACAGCTATTTTCAGGTCTCTCCAGAGATGTTCGAACTCCAGGCTCTGGCTGGGCCACTTAAGAACATTCAGAGACTTGTTCCGAAGCCACATCTCCGTTGTCTTGGCTGTGTGCTTAGTGTCATTGTCCTGTTGGAAGGTGAACCTTCGCCCCAGTCTGAGGTCCTGAATTGAATTGAATTTATTTGGGGTAACAGATGTATACAACAAAATGTACAATGTGGACCCAGAGGAAATCACTTAAAAGTGTTAATTAAAACGCTTGTTTCCAAAGTGGTCCTCGATGGTAAAGTAGTCCTGAGGGCTTTGGAGCAGGTTTTCATCAAGGATCTCTCTGTACTTTGCTCCGTTCCTCTTTCCCTCGATCCTGACTATTCTCCCAGTACCTGCCGCTAAAAAATATCCCCACAGCATGATGCTGCCACCACCATGCTTCACCGTAGGGATGGTGCCAGGTTTCCTCCAGATGTGACGCTTGGCATTCAGACCAAAGACTTAAGTCTTGGTTTCATCAGACCAGAGAATCTTGTTTCTCATGGTCTGAGAGTCATTTAGGTGCCTTTTGGCAAACTCCAAGCTGGCTGTCATGTGCCTTTTACTGAGGAGTGGCTTCCGTCTGGCCACTCTACCATACAGGCCTGATTGGTGGAGTGCTGCAGAGATGGTTGTTTTTCTGGAAGGTTCTCCTATCTCCACAGAGGAACTCTGGAGCTCCGTAAAAGTGACTATCGGGTTCTTGATCACCTCTCTGACCAAGGCCCTTCTACCCCAATTTCTCAGTTTGTCCGGGCGGCCAGCCCTAGGAAGAGTCTTGGTAATTCCAAACTTCTTATATTTAAGAATGATGGAGGCCACTATGATCTTGGGGACCTTCAATGCTGTAGAAATGTTTTGGTACCCTTCCCCAGATCTGTGCCTCGACACAATCCTGTCTTGGAGCTCTACGGACAATTCCTTCGACCTCATGGCTTGGACCTTATATAGACAGGTGTATGCCTTTCTAAATCATGTCCAATCAATTGAATTTACCACAGGTGGACTACAATAAAGTTGTAGACACATCTCAATGATGATCAATGGAAACAGGATGCATCTGGGCTCAATTTGGAGTCTCATAGCAAAGGGTCTGAATACTTTTTTCTTCGTTTTTTTTAAAGGTGCAACATTTTCTGGAAACCTGTTTTTGCTTTGTCATTATGGGGTATTGTGTATAGATTGATGAGGGGTGTAACGGCTGTCGTCCTCTTCTTCCTCTGAAGAGGTGTAGCAAGGATCGGACCAATACGCAGCGTGGTAGGTGTCCATGTTTTAATTCGGAAAACTGAACATGAACACAAATACAAAAACAATAAACGTGAACAAACCGAAACAGTCCCGTGTGGCACAAACACTGACACAGGAAACAATCACCCACAAAATACCCAAAGAACATGGCTGCCTAAATATGGTTCCCTATCAGAGACAACGATAAACACCTGCCTCTAATTGAGAACCAATCTAGGCAACCATAGACTTACATAAACACCTAGAATGAACACAACCCCATAAATCTACAAAAAAAACCTAGACAGTACAAACACCCTAGACGAGACAAAACACACAAAACCACCCTCGTCACACCCTGACCTAACCAAAATATTTAAAGAAAACAAAGAATACCAGGGTCAGGGCGTGACACGTGGGTGAAAAGTTATTGAATACATTTTAGATAAGGCTGTAATGTAACACATTTTTGAGAAGTCAAGGAGTCTGAATACTTTTTGAACGCCACTGTAAATTGTCCTAAAGCAAAACATACAAAAATAATACATTATCGGATGAAATTGCTTGGAAAGGGGCACAAAACAGGGATGTCCTCTCCCCCCCTCTTGTTCGCACTGGCAATTGAACCGCTTACAGAAAGAATTAGACAGGACCCAAACGTAACAGGTATCAGTATTGTTAAACATAAATATAAACTAAACTTATGTGCAGACAATCTCCTGATATACCTGACCAATATTGAAAACTCATTGCTCCCCCCCCGCTAAAATATTTTCAGAATACTGTAAATCTCAGAGTATAAAATGTATGTGGAAAAAAAACTAATAATGAACAATAACTCATGATCTACAGCAATCCTTTAAGTGGAGCACAAAAAAAAAAGAAATACGTAGGAAGCTTAATAAGTGACAACAAACAACAAATATATAAAGATTATTTTATCCCATTACGGATGTGTACCAAACTCACTAAAAGTGGCAGTAATAAAGCCTCTCTTGAAAAAGCCAAACCTTGACCCAGAAAATATAAAAACTATCGGCCTATATCGAATCTTCCATTCCTCTCAATAAATTTTGAAAAAGCTGTGCACAGCAACTCACTGCCTTCCTGAAGACAAAACAATGTATATGAAATGCTTCAGTCTGGTTTTAGACCCCATCATAGCACTGAGACTGCACTTGTGAAGGTGGTAAATGATCTTTAAATGGCTCGCCGAGGCTCTGCCTTTGATACCATCGATCAACACATTCTTTTGGAGAGATTGGAAACCCAAATTGGTCTACACGGACAAGTTCTTGCCTGGTTTAGATCTTATCTGTCGGAAAGATATCAGTTTGTCTCAAATCAACTGTACATTTCGGTGTTCCTCAAGGTTCCGGTTTAGGACCACTATTGTTTTCACTATATATTTTACCTCTTGGGGATGTCATTCGAAAACATAATGTTAACTTTCACTGCTATGCGGATGACACACAGCTGTACATTTCAATGAAACATGGTGAAGCCCCAAATTTGCCCTCGCTAGAAGCCTGTATTTTAGACATAAGGAAGTGGATGGCTGAAAACGTTCTACTTTTAAACTCGGACAAAACAGAGATGCTTGTTCTAGGTCCCAAGAAACAAAGAGATTTTCTGTTGAATCTGACAATTAATCTTGATGGTTGTAAAGTCGTCTCAAATAAAACTGTGAAGGACCTCGGCGTTACTCTGGACCCTGATCTCTCTTTTGACAAACATATCAAGACTGTTTCAAGGACAGCTTTTTTCATCTACGTAACATTGCAAAAATCTGAAACTTTCTGTCCAAAGATGATGCAGGAAAATGAATCCATGCTTTTGTTACTTCTAGGTTAGACTACTGCAATGCTCTACTTCCGGCTACCCGGATAAAGCGCTAAATACGGCTGCTAGAATCCTGACTAGAACCAAAACATTTGATCATATTACTCCAGTGCTAGCTTCCCTACACTGGCTTCCTGTTAAGGCAAGGGCTGATTTCAAGGTTTTACTTTAACCTACAAAGCGTTACATGGCTTGCTCCTACCTATCTTTCCGAGTTGGTCCTGCCGTACATACCTACACATACGCTACGGTCACAAGACGCAGGCCTCCTAATTGTCCCTAGAATTTCTAAGCAAACAGCTGGAGGCAGGGCTTTCTCCTATAGATCTCCATTTTTATGGAATGGTCTGCCTACCCATGTGAGAGACGCAGACTCGGTCTCAACCTTTAAGTCTTTACTGAAGACTTATCTCTTCAGTAGGTCATATGCTTGAGTGTAGTCTGGCCCAGGATGTGAAGGTGAACGGAAAGGCTCTGGAGCAACGAACCGCCCTCGCTGTCTCTGCCTGGCCGGTTCCCCTCTCTCCACTGGATTCTCTGCCTCTAACCCTATTACAGGGGCTGAGTCACTGGCTTACTGGTGCTCTTTCATGCCGTCCCTAGGAGGGGTGCGTCACTTGAGTGGGTTGAGTCACTGACGTGATCTTCCTGTCTGGGTTGGCGCCCCCCTTGGTTTGTCCGTGGCGGAGATCTTTTGGCTATACTCGGCCTTGTCTCAGGATTGTAAGTGGTGGTTGAAGATATCCCTTAGTGGTGCTTTGGCAAAGTGGGTGGGGTTATATCCTTCCTGTTTGGCCCTGTCCGGGGTATCATCAGATGGGCCACAGTGTCTCCTGACCCCTCCTGTCTCAGCCTCCAGTATTTATGCTGCAGTAGTTTATGTGTCGGGGGCTAGGGTCAGTTTGTTATATCTGGAGTACTTCTCCTGTCTTATCCGGTGTCCTGTGTGAATTTAAGTATGCTCTCTCTAATTCTCTCCTTCTCTCTTTCTTTCTCTCTCTCGGAGGACCTGAGCCCTAGGACCATGCGTCAGGACTACCGGGCATGATGACTCCTTGCTGTCCCCAGTCCACCTGGCCTTGCTGCTGTTCCAGTTTCAACTGTTCTGCCTGCGGCTATGGAACCCTGACCTGTCCACCGGACGTGCTACCTGTCCCAGACCTGCTGTTTTCAACTCCAAGACCGCAGGAGCGGTAGAGATACTCTTAATGATCGGCTATGAAAAGCCAACTGACATTTACTCCTGAGGTGCTGACTTGCTACACCCTCGATAACTACTGTGATTATTATTATTTGACCATGCTGGTCATTTATGAACATTTGAACATCTCGGCCATGTTCTGTTATAATATCCACCCGGCACAGCCAGAAGAGGACTGGCCACCCCTGCTCTACCAACTGAGCCACACGGCTCAGTTGGGTTTCTGTACAGCACTTCGAGATATTAGCTGATGTACGAAGGGCTATATAAATAAATTTGATTTGATTTGAAGTTGACTTGATTACTCAATAATATGAAAACAGTCCTAATTAAACGGAACAAGCTTTCCATACATCGAACATGTAGAATAAACTTCTTCAGAATGGCAAGGCTCCCAATATCATTATACTTATTCTCGGTCATACCAATTACCCCACGACGACATTCTTTTAAAAAGTATACTCTGTCATAACGGACTTTATATGGGCAAATAAAATTCATAGAATACAAATTAAAATGTTACATCTTCCTAAGTCCGAGGGTGGTTTTAACCTTCCAGACTTGGAACTGTATCAACTCGCTACCCAAGGCTTTTCCTTGCGACGTATAGTTAAATGTATTAAAGAGGAACAATGGGATACATATTGAAGACGTGCATGCTCATCCCCAGAATCATTTTACGTGTCTATTTTCAAAGGATAAAGCTAAGAACATMAACAACTTCATAGTTAAGAACACTTTAACAACATGGAAGAAAATAAAACGTATTCTACAAGAACCAATATCTCTCCCTAAAACTCATCCCTATGGAACAATCCTTGGATAGTTTTTCAGAATTCACCAATAAATTATAGAAAACTAAAGGAATGGAAAAACCTTAAAGGATGTTTATTTCCATAACAGCATTAAAAAGCAATTTTGGATTGAACAATGTAGATATTTTCAATTACATGCAACTTAAATGTTTTATGTCACGTAATTTTGTTTTGAAATCTTTTGTACATCAGAGAAATCTTGAGGGAATCCTATTTGAGTCAGAAAAGGATATMCATGTGATCGGTAGCCCATACAAAACCTTGCAGAGAGCTTATCCAACTGATAATCTCTTAGAAAAAAATATAACCAATTGGAACCAAGTGTAACACCCGTCGGAAGAAGTGGACCAAGGTGCAGCGTCGTACGTGTTCATGATTCTTTATTTCCTCAGAACACCAAACAAAACAACAAAAGAATAACGAACGTCACGTTCTGTAGGCTTCACAGAGCTAACAAAAAACAACATCCCACAAAACTAAGGTGGCAAAACAGGCTGCCTAAGTATGATTCCCAATCAGAGACAACGATAGACAGCTGTCCCTGATTGAGAACCATACCCAGGCCAAAACATAGAAACACAAAACATAGAATGCCCACCCCACATCACACCCTGACCTAACCAAATAGAGAAATAAAACGTCTCTCTAAGGTCAGGGCGTGACACCAAGACTTAAAAATAACTGATATTGGCACAAGATGGAGGGAATGTTGGAACATAACTAACAAAATTACAGTTAACTAAAATGTACGCTTAATCCAGTACAATGTAAATTTAGAATTTGATAAAAGAGATAAAATTCACAAATTCTATAGCATAACAGCAGAGTCATGTTTAAAGTGTAAAACTAACAATGACTCAATAATCCATGCCTTCTGGGAATGTTATGAAGACCAAAAATTATAGACAGAGGTAGAAATTTGGCTGTCAGAAGTATTACAATGTAAATGTACTTTTAATCCATCTGTCTGCATATTTCAAGACATGACATATGAGGGTGCAGTGAGATACCCGATGGGTTGGACGATACTTTTCTCGTCAATCATCTTGAAAAAACGTATACATAAAAACTGGAAATGAACCAATCCTCTGTCGTTAACACAATGGAAAGGTCAAATGCTTTATTATCTAAATGTTGAAAYTTTGTTGGTGATGGAGAGAAACGAAAGGGTGCAGTTTGAGGCCATGTGGCAGAGAGGGATGAGGGGCTTGAGATGGTGGTGTGAGCATGTGGGTCTGGGCAGGCGTGATGTACTGGATGTTTGTGTGATGTTGTCATTTGTATGCAAGTGTTTTGTATTGTTTTAAAAAATACAATAAAATCGTTCAAAGACAATTCATGTTCTACACTTGTTTCATGAGGACATTTGCTAGAACATTCATGTATCCAGTTTTCTGAGAGTTATATATAATATTCCATCAACTGCCCACCAAACATACACAGAAAATAGTTGCCATGTTCTCAGAACATAAGATATACATTTTCTAGACACTTTTAATGGCAATGTTGCAAGAATATTTCTGTGTATCTGTTCTCAGGAAGTCGCCTGATGGTCCCAAAGAAAAGTTCTCCCCCCCAAAAAATGTAATTACATGCCTTGTTACTGTCGCCGAGCCAATCAAGGCCCTGATTGGTGAACCACTGATCCATTCGTAGCTCTTTGTCTGTTGGCAAGGTTAGGGTAACTCACACAAAGTGCCTTTTAACATAGTGTTTTCAACTGACATATTTCACATACATGATTACATTGTGCATGTTCATTTTAGCTTTGTATCATGTCCTCACCTGGGATTTGAACTCACAACCTTTTGGTTCACGGTACTCCGCCAGGCCACCATGTCCGTGTCATGTATCAGTTAATTTGACTATTTTCATAATGGTTTGATTGACTTATTTCAGCCATTTAAGAGCTTTCAGTGTAGTTGTCTAATGTTGGTGGGGCATGTTAACCTGTTTTAAAGATACTCCTGAATCACTATGATCAATAAAATCGTTTTTTCTTGAGTGTACTTTTAACAAAACTGAGATTTACTTAAAAGTGCATTCACCCTTTTGCTTACACCTATCAAATTGTTTAATCTACTTCAGTGCCTAGGGAGGATTGTGCGCTGCCCTATGGGACTCCCGATCACGGCCGGTTGTGACACAGTTCGGGATCGAACCCAGGTCTGTAGTGACACCTCTAGCACTGCAATGCAGTGACTTACACCGCTGCGCCACTCGGGATGCCCCATTATCTTATATTCTGAGAACATGGCAACCATAATCTGTGTGTGTTTGGTGGGACTTTGATGGGATATTCTCCTAAACCTCAGAAAACTGTGTCTAGTACATTCATATCTTAAGTTCTGAGAACATGGTAACCACATTCTGAGTAAGTTTTAATTGACATTAAGGGAAAGGTCTCTTGGAAACATTCCTTGCACATCACAGGAACATTCCTAGAAAACATTAGACAATGACCTTGTAAGACTGAAAGGAATGTTCTCTAAAGTTGTCGGAACGGTTGTTGTTAACAAAGATGTTGTAGGTGTCAAACCTATCTTAGAAACCTCTCTCTCATACAGAAATATCGTATGATAGACTGAGTATCCCTGTACTTTCTGTCCCTCTTTCACTCTCTCACAGACACTATCCCTTCTCTACTTTTCCTCTCTGGATTTCCTCCTCTGGAGCATGGCAGGCACGCTCGGTGCTGACCTGAGAAGGAGTGACATCCAGAGGCCGGTCCCCTGCCTACAGCACTGACATTTCTGCCAGACTTTGATGGCGCCTTTGTAAAGAGATGTGTGGAGGGAAGAGCTGCCTGTCTCCCCTTCCAGCTCTGTTCTCTCTGCTCAGAGTGAGATGTATAGCTACCATGCTCCTCTACCAACTGCTCCCTCCCTCGATATACACACAACACACACACACCACAACCACAACACACACACACACACCACACACACCACACACCACACCACACACACACACAACACACACACACACACACACACAACACACAACACACACACACACACACCACACACACCACACACACTCTTACCCCCTGCTGAGGTGCCTTCAAAGACGCCCGTGTTGCCTCTCCCCCTTGAAGCTCCCCCGCGTGGAAGGGAGGCATACCCTGGCCACACTCCCAACCTCAACCCCCCAACAACCCCCAAAACCCTTTCCCTACCACCCCCCCCCGTGGAGCGTTCAAAGAGACCCATGTTGCTTATTCCTCCTTCCACAGCTCCTCTTCTCCATGCCTCTATGTTTCCTCATCCCTTAGACACTCTACTGCTCTCCCTCTCTTTGTTTCTGAGCTGTGACTTTGGAGAGACAGAATGCTGAAGTGAGCAGAATAAGAACAGAAAGTGTATGACAGCATCGCTTTTGAAATCAAGTGTGATGCAAGGAAAGTGCTGCATGAATTCCATGCTACAGTATTCACTGGCTTGGCAGAGAGAGAGAGAGAGAGAAGAGAGAGGAGAGAGAGAGAGAGAGAGAGAGAGAGAGAGAGAGAGAGAGAGAGAGGAGAGAGAGAGAGAGAGAGAGGGAGAGAGAGAGAGAGAGAGAGAGAGATTATTTTCTTTCGCTGGAGGTTGCAGACTGAGTTTAAAATGAGAGGGAGAGCAGAGAATGACAGACCCCAGACCCTTTCCATCTGCAGCCCTCTGGCTATGTGGCATGAGTCTACCTAGCCCCTCCTGTACACCCCCCTCTCCCCCCTGCCAGCCCCTGGGTCCCCTCCATCCAGTCAGCCAGCCTGCCTGTGCTTCAGTGTGCTGGGCTGGACTAGGCTATTATTGATTGGAAGCAGGGCTGCAGCTCACCTGCTAATTGAAAGCCGATTGGGGCCCTCGGGCAGAGCTGTAAAACAGCCCCAGTGTGGCTTTAAAAGCCCCGGCTGACAGCCCGCTGTAAATCCAGGCCTGCCTACTCAGGTAATAGTCATGGTGTATATCCATCTGGGTTAGAACTGAGGGGGAGACACATCCACCCTCTATAGTCATGGAGTATATCTGGGTTAGAGCATAGAGCAGGGGTGGTGGTTGTGGTCAGGGTGAGAGGATCGGTATAGACCTACACATCCTCCCCTCAACACTCCCTCCCGTATCCCATGGTGACAGAGGAAAACAAAGCCTAAAGATTGAACACATCCTTCCCTCCTCTTGACAGTGCTCATTCAGCTCTTCTCTCTCACAAGACACACCTGTGTCTCCCCACCAGAGAGACACTGGTTCCAGCTCATGGTCACATTCCCTCTCTCTTGCTCTCTCTCTCACTCTTTCTCATTTTCTTTCCAGTCTCTCTCCCTCACTTCCTTTCTGTGTGTGTGTGTGGGTGTGCTTAGTAATTGGGTATGGAGGGAACTGGGACAGAGAAGCATCCGTCCTGCGGCAGGCAGGGAGCACAGAAAGCGAGGTTAATTGGATTGTAATTAGACCGGAGGTGATTAATTGATAGCATCTGTAAATTTGGATGTTTCCATTGTAAATGTGACAAATGAGAGGGTGCAGACAGAAGGAGAAGGGCAGAGGGAGCGAGACTTGCTCTTTTCAAACCGTTTGGTAGGAGAGATACAGTAGATATTGCATTGAGCTGGGCTCCCTTACTGAGCTGGGCCCCCTTTGCCCATTGTCACTTCTAATTGTGCCTCCAGATCTCATGGCAAAATAGTCTAGTCTTCATTTTGTATTCTAATTTCGCAGTGCTTGAGGACTGAGATATGGAATTCAGAAGGGGATGTTGCCAAACCACTCCTCCCATCATGCATTGTGCTCTACATGCTGTAAGAGTCGCCCACTCTGATCACTTAACCCCTCCTCCCATCATGCATTGTTTTCCA
>NW_019947978.1:18572-27680 GCF_002910315.2 Salvelinus sp. IW2-2015
GCCGGACAGATGCCCACCCAGACCCCCTATAGGTTCGGGTTTTGCGGCCCGGAGTCCGCCACCTTGGGGGGGGCGAGGGAATACTGTCACGTTCTGGACCTTAGTTCTGTTTGTTTATTTCTTTGTTTTAAGTATGTGTAGGCGCGCGTGAGTTTGGCGGGTATCTCTTTTTATTTTATTTTTTTTATTTTTAATTATTATTAATTTTTTTTTATCGCCAATTTTCTCGCCAATATTGTCGTGGGTATCCAATCGCTAAGTAATTACTATCTTGTCTCATCATACAACTGCCATGTGGACGCGGCTGGGAGAGACGAGGTCCGAAAGCCATGCGTGCCTCCGAAGCACAACCCAAACCAACGCCGCACTGCCTTCTTAACACAGCGGCCTCCAAGCGCCGGAAGCCAGCGCCCAATGTGTCGACGGAAACACCGTGTTACCTGGCCCCTTGGTGTATGCGACTGGGCCCAGGTGTGGTCCGCGCCACAGGTGAGTCGCTGGGAGCGCGATGTGGAGACGGTAGGATATCGCGCCTGCACGGTGGTACGCAATATCCCACTTGACGGGCTGCTCCTAACCCGGACGACGCTATGCCACATTGTTGCGTCGCCGGCGGTGGGTTATCTTTGTTCGTTTTTCTATGTTGGGTTTTTGTGTTTGGCCTGGTATGCATTCATCATCAGAGGCAGGTGTCGTTCGTTGTCTCTGATTGAGAATCATATCTTAGGCTAGCCTTTTTTTCCACTGTGTTTTGTTGGTGTGGTTGTCTGTGTGTCACACGGAACTGTTTCGGTTGCGCTTATTTTCACATGGTCGTTTATCTGTTATTTTGTCTTCAGTGTTCGACCTTGCTTTTAATAAAGAGCAAGAACATGTACCACGCTGCGCATTGGTCCTCCGATCCTCTACTCATCCTCCTCGTCTGAGGCGGAGGGATAGACAGCCGTTACAGTAGGTTCTATTTTTAAGACCATTTTCTTGACCAATCCGGACAACATATTCCCAATCAATTCGAGCCCTGGTTTTACAATTAACACATCAGGAAGCCCTTTCACTGAACACTGGAGATATTTAAAGAGTGCATGGTGACTGGAACGGGAATCGGCTGACCCCACTGCTATGGATAGTATAACTATAGATTGTCAGTGTTTTGTCATTGATCATCATGTCTTGTCCTGTGCTTCCCTCTGCTGGTCTTAGATTAGGTTCTTTTCGCTCTTTCTATCCCTCTCCTTCTCGCCCTTCCTCTCTCCCTCTCTCGCTCTCTCTCTCCTATCAGTTCCGTTCCTGCTCCCAGCTGTTTCTCATTCCTCCTCACTACCTCATTTAACTCTTTCACACCTGTCCCGTATTTTGCTCCTGATTAGACGTCCCTATTTCTCCCTCTGTTTTCGCGCTTCTGGGTCGCTTGTCGGATCCTTGTTTGATGTTTTGCTGGTTCTGTGTCCTTGTTCGCTGTCGTGTTTTTGGCTTCTTCAGATGCCTGTGCGTGTGGAGCAGGTGTCTATGTCAGCTACGGCCTGTGCCTTCCTGAAGCCGACCTGCCAGTCTGTGGTCGCGTTCCAGTCGTTTCTGCTCTACTGACGAGAGATTTCAGTTTCCTGTTTTGGATTTACTATGAACTATTATCAGGAGTATCATTGTTTGTTTAAGACTGGAATAAAGACTCTGTTTCTTAAGTCGCTGTTGGTCTCATTCACTACAGGCATAAAAACATAATCTTTATCTGTCAACCTGGTAACAGACTACCTCTTTTTTCTTAATATAGGAAGATATTCTCCAACACAAAGCGCTCCTTGTTGTTAGTAGCCTAAAGTCATTTATTTGACAGACCCGTTTAACATGAATTATGACCTTCTGAATTAGTTTAACTTTCACGACACGTGCTCTGTCATCTCCACAGCTGCCGCTTCATAGTGATGTAAGTTTATGGAATTAACTCAAATATGGCTTATTTGTGAGGTCAATAACTCGGATAAATAGCTTCATTATGGGCAATGAAAATAGCAGTGGGGAGAACAAGTAATTTGATACACTGCGATTTTTGAGTTTTCCTACTTACATAAGCATGTAAGAGGTCTGTAATTTTTTATCACTAGGTACATCTTCAACTGTGAGAGACGGAATCTAAAACAAAAATCCAGAAAATCACATTGTAAAAATGATTTTTAAGTAATTCAATTTCATTCTTAATTGCATTTGACATAAGTATGTTGATCACCTACCAACCAGTAAGAATCCGGCTTCTCACAGACTGTTAGTTTTTCTCTTAAGAAGCCTCCTGTTTCTCCACTCATTACTGTATTAAACTGCACCTGCTTTGAACTCGTTACCCTGTATAAAAGCACACTGTCACACACTCGTCAATCAGAACAGACTCCAACTCATCCACAATGGCAAGACCAGAGAGCTGTATGTAACTGGACATTCAGGGAGATTACAAATGTATGACCTTGCACAAGGCTGGGGATGGCCTCATCGGGTAGCAATAGGCTCAAGCAGGTGTGAGCGCTTAGGAAGCCTGCAAAAACTGATTGGTGCCAATTAATTAGGAAACATATTGAAGAAAAATGCACGAAGTGGTCAAGTAAGAGCGCGTCACATCGACTCCTCCCGTCTGGGGCTCCATGCAGATCTCACCTCTGAATGCATGGCAGCGAGTGCCTGGGACAAATGATCTGAGGAAGGTGAGGAGTATCAGCGTCACGCGAATACACAGGCCAGGACGCTCGAGTCAACTGACCTGAAGAGAGCTGGGTAGCCAACAGCTCGTCAAAAGAAAATCGAATTAGTAACGACACTACGCCGTCATGGATGTCTAAAAGATCCTGCAGCGCACCAGCAAAGTGGCGGTCCTGCTCAAGCATGGGCGCATGTCACGCGTCGTCTGGGGAGAGTTAGTGCAAATGACCATTCCTCGCGGAATTGACTCCAGAGGAGGAAATGGAGGCAAGGAGGTCAATCGTGGTCTGATGGGCATCTCACAAAAAATATGACTTTTTGGGTCTGCAAACTTCCCACTGTCGTGTCGGAGTTCGACGAGGAAGCACAGCAAAGGATGAGTACACCCAAGAACACCAATCCAACCGTGAGGGAGAGGCGATTGGAGCAGGTGGAAAGCATCATTCTTTGGGGATATGGCTTCATTCTGCAAGGGGACACGACGAACTGCAACTGGGTTATGAGGGGAGGGATGGATGGGCCATGTATTGCGAGATCTAGTCAACAACCTCCTATCATCTCTTCAGATAACGAGCTTGATATGTGTGTGATCAGTGGCTGGGTGTCTTCACAGCACATGACTAACGACCGAAACACACAACAGCCAGGGGCAACATACAGGAGTGCTCGCGCTGATTAGAGAGTATTCAAGGTCCTGGAGTGGCCTAGCCAAGTCTGCCAGACCTGAACCCAATAGAAAATCTTTGGAGGGAGCTGAAAGTCCGTATAGCCCAGGCGACAGCCCCGAAACCTGAAGGATCTGGGAGGAAGAGGGTCTTTTTGTTTCGTGCAGGAAGTGGAGGGCAAATATCCCTGCTGCAAGTAGTGATGCGAACCGTGAGTCAACGAACTACTACCGGATACGTGATGGGTATTCGTACTGTTAATAAGCCAAGATATCTAGAGACATAGTATTAGTTCTCGATGTAATCTTTTTGTCTGTCATATGTTTGTTGTTTCAATACTTATGTCATAGCAAATATAAATTCGACTACATTATTTGATCTTAAACATCATACAATGTGATTTTCGGGGATTTTTTGTTTTAGAATTCGTCCTCTCACAGTTGAAGTGGTACCTATGATAAAAATTAGCAGACCTCTTACATGCTTTGTAAGTAGGACATAATCTGGCAAAATCGGGCGATAGTTGTATATCAAATAAGCTATGTTCTCTCCCACTGATATATTTTTTATTAAATCAATTCATAGCAGTAGCAAGCTACCTCCGGTCCTCCTTCTCATCTTGGGAATTCTCCCTGTCAAACTGAACAGGACATCAGTATAGTCTATAGTCACTCTCGTGTCAAACTGAACAGGACATCAGTATAGTCTATAGTCACTCTCCCTGTCAAACTGAAGCAGAACATCAGTATAGTCTATAGTCACTCTCCCTGTCAAACTGAACAGGAGGATCAGTATTAGACTATAGTACTCTAAACACTGTGCCCTCTGCTTCCCAGTTCCTCTTTCATTCCTTATGCTACAACACTGCTTCCTCTGTTCACAGTTCCTCTTTCATTCCTTATGCTTACAACACTGCTGCCTCTGCTTCATCAGTTCCTCTTTCATTCCTATATGCTACAACTCTGCTGCCCTGTGCTTCAACAGTTTCTCTTTCATTTCCTTATGTTCAACAACTGCTGCCTCTGCTTCAAGTTTGCTCTTTCATTTCCTTATGCTACAACACTCGCTGCCCTCTGCTTCACAGTTCCTCTTTCATTTCTTATGTTACAACATGCTGCGCTCTGCTTCACAGTTCCTCTTTCATTCTTTATGCTAGCAACCTGCTGCTCTGCTTCACAGTTTCTCTTTCATTCTCCTTATGATTACAACACTGCCTTTTGCCTACTGCTTCACAGTTCTCTTATCATTTCCTTATGCTACAACACTGCTGCCCTCTGCTTCACAGTTCCTCTTTAATTTCCTTTATGTTACAACACTGCTGCCCTTCTGCATTCACAGTTCCTTCTTCATTTCTTATTGCTTTACAAACACTTGCTCGCCTCTGCTTACACAGTTCCTCTTTCCATTTCCCTATGCTAACAACACATGCTGCCCTCTGCTTCACAGTTCCTCTTTCATTTCCTTATGCTACAACACTGCTCCTCTGCTTCACAGTTCCTCTTTCATTTCTTATGTTCACAAACTGCGCCCTCGCTTCACGTGCTCTTTCATTCCTTATGCTACAACACTGCTGCCTCTGCTTACACATTCCTCTTTCATTCTTATGCTACAACACTGCTGCCCTCTTGCTTCACAGTTCTCTTTCATTTCCTTATGCTACAACACTGCTGCCCTCTGCTTCACAGTTCCTCTTTCATTTCCTTATGTTACACACTGCTGGCCTCTGCTTCACAGTTCCTCTTGCTTTCCTTATGCTTACAACACTGCTGCCCTCTGCTTCACAGTTCCTCTTTCATTTCCTATGTTACAACATCTCGCTGCCCTCTGCTTTACAGTTCCTCTTTCATTTCCTTATGTACAACACTCTGCCCTCTGCTTCACAGTTCCTCTTGGATTTCCTTATGTTACAACACTGCTGCCCTCTGCTTTCACAGTTCCTCTTTCATTCCTTATGCTACAACACTGCTGCCCCTCTGCTCTCACATGTCGCTCTTTCATTTCCTTATGCTACAACACTGCTGCCCTGCTGCTCACAGTTCCTCTTTCATTTCCTTATGCTACAACACTGCTGCCCTCTGCTTCACAGTTCCCTTTTAACTACTCTTTGTCTTTATTTGTTCAATTTTGCCCCTATAAAAATAAAATATATATTGTAATTAGAGCTGAGTGGGCAAAAGCTAGAAAAAAAGTTAGGTCTCTATCTCTCTCTCTCTCTTTAGCTAGGGGTTTAGTGCCATCGCAGATTCATTTCTTATTTTTTATTGAGTAATGTAGTTGCTGTGTGACTGAATGGTAGTAATGCCATGTACTGTATCTGTTGTCGTGGCATCAATAAGGCTTCTCGATGCATGGGGGCACTGCACATCTGTAAAATATGCAGCTGCATCATTAGGCACTTATGAGTGCTTTTGCATGACTGGGCAACACAAGTAAAACTACCACTGGGATGGGGGTAGGAGAGGAGGATTGGTCAATGTGTTCATGTGTGCAGGAGCGAGACTGTTTGTGTGTTTATTTGTGTTGTGCATCTTTGTGTATGTAAGTGTGTGTGTGTGGTGTGTGTGTGTGTGTGTGTGTGTGTGTGTGTGTGTGTGGTGGTGTGTGTGTGTGTGTGTGTTGTGTGTGTGTGTGTGTGTGTGTGTGTGTGTGTGTGTGTGTGTGTGAGTGTGTGAATGTGTATGAACTTGAGACAGATAATTCCACAGCTATTGTAACACACCAGCAGCTACCTTTCAACAGACAGTGCACAAGAACTAGTTCCGTAGTTGATTTACACGCTCAAGTATCCTCTTCCCTTTTTAAAGTAACTAACGTTTCTGAAGTGACTTACACGCTCAGATATCCCTCTCCTTTCAATAACTAGTTCTGTAGTTGATGCTCAGTATCCCTCCTCCTTTCTTCTCCTACTCTCACTCATGTACATTGACATGTTTACACATACAGATTTGTGTGTGTGTACGTGTGTGTGTATATGTGACGTGCGTGTGTGTGTGTGTGTGTATGTTAGGCCTGGCAGACTGAAGAGGGACTAATGATGCGGTTGAGTGCTACCAGGTTGTCATTAGCCCAGCATCTGTTCTCATCACACTCCATTATGCGTCTGCATGGACACACACACACACACACACACACACACACACACACAGGCATTATGCGTCTGCATGGGCGAGGCGGCCCCGCCGACACAATGAGTGCGTCTCTCCTAATAGTCTGAAGGGCCTTCTTTTCCCTGTCTCCTCTCCTCTTCATGTACACTCATTTCAAATCTTTGGACAGATGAAAGAAACCTACCTGGAATTGACCTACCTGACGATACCTACTTGGAACGTTCTTCCACCTGTCTAGTTCTTCCCCGTCTGTGCTGCAGAGGAAGGAAAGGAGAGGAAGCCACTTTAGACTACTGAGATGCACCCAGCATGGTCAGAAGTTTTGCATTCAGTCCCTAAGTTATGTGGTCTGAAACAGAGGTCACCATGATGATGGCATCATTTCCTGTTTACCCTTCAGTTAATGGTCAGTTATGTCCCAGTGTGGTTTCAGTAGGCATCAAATCATGTCCTTGGACTGCTGTCCATTGGATTTAGGAGACAGACAGAGTGGTATTGACTTGAGCCCTGACCTTACCCAACGCTACAGTATCCCATTCATTTTGGTTTCTTGGAAGTTCACGGCGTGCTCTCATTAAAATTGATTATGGGTAATGTTCTCCTCTGTTATGACATTTTTTGGAAAAACAACGTTCATTCTCTTTAATTACCAGTTCACCGTTTAACTAACAATAAGTGCTCTGTCAATGTGTTTTATGTTTTATTATAAATATGTATTTATTATTTATTTAGTCATAACTGCTCTCATAACTGCTCTCTCAATGTATCTTTTATCTCTTTTATTGTGTCCAATGATGGCTCATAGATCTGTTGTTTTCCAGGGTACTATACTCTAGCCAGATATTACAGATTGTTTTCCAGGGTACTATACTCTAGCCAGATATTACAGCGATCAGCTGATTGAGTTCGAGATCCCCTTGTGGAGACCATATGCTGGTGCGGTTGGCCCTGGGTTCCTCCTAATGCAAGACAATGCTAGACCTCATGTGGCTGGAGTGTGTCAGCAGTTCCTCAAGAGGAAGGCATTGATGCTATGGACTGCGCCGCCCGTTCCCCAGACCTGAATCCAATTGAGCCACATCTGGGACATCATGTCTCGCTCCATCCACCAACGCCCACGTTGCACCACAGACTGTCCAGGATTGGCGGATGCTTTAGTCCAGGTCTGGGAGAGGGATCCCTCAGAGACCATGCGCCCACCTCATCAGGAGCATGCCCAGGCGTTGTAGGGATCATAACAGTTACGTGGAGGCCACACACACTACTGAGCCTCATTTTGACTTGTTTAAGGACATTACATCAAGTTGGATCCGCCTGTAGTGTGGTTTTCCACTTTAATTTTGAGTGTGACTCCAAATCCAGACCTCCATGGGTTGATAAATTTGATTTCCATTGATAATTTTTGTTGTGATTTTTGTCAGCACAATTCAACTATGTAAAGAAAAAAGTATTAATAAGAATAGTTCATTCATTCAGATCTCTAGGATGTGTTATTTTAGTGTTCCCTTAATTTTTTCGAGCAGTGTTAGTATCCTGGAAAAACAATCTGCTGTAATAATCTGGCTAGAGTATAGCTACATAACCTGGAAACAATCTGTAATATCTGCGCTAGAGTATATTACCCTGGGAAACAATCTCTGTAATATCTGGCTAGAGTCTAGTATCCTGGAAAACAATCTGTAATATCTGGCTAGAGTATAGTACCTGAGGAAACAATCTGTAATATCTGGCTAGAGTCTAGTACCTCTGGAAAACAATCTGTAATATCTGGCTAGAGTATAGTACCCTGGAAAACAATCTTTAATATCTGGCTAGAGTATCAGTACCCTGGAAAAAAATCTGTAATATCTAGCCTAGAGGTTAGGTACCCTGGAAAACAACTGTAATATCTGGCTAGAGTATAGTACCCTGGAAAACAATCTGTAATATCTGGCTAGAGTATAGTACCCTGGAAAACAATCTGTGTAATATCTGGCTAGAGTTATTAGTACCTGGAAAACAATCTGTAATATCTGGCTAGAGTATATACCCTGGAAAACTAATCTGTAATATCTGGCTGAGATAGTTACCCTGGAAAACAATCTGTAATATCTGGCTAGAGTATAGTACCCTGGAAAACATCTGTAATATCTGGCTAGAGTATAGTACCCTGGAAAACAACTGTAATATCTGGCTAGAGTATAGTACCCTGGAAAACAACTGTAATATCTGTAGAGTATAGTACCCTCGGAAAAAATCTGTAATATCTGGCTAGAGTATAGTACCCTGGAAAACAACTGTAATATCTGGCTAGAGTATAGTACCCTGGAAACACAATCTGTAATATCTGGCTAGAGTATAGTACCCTGGAAAACACACCTGTAAGTATCTGGCTAGAGTATAGTACCCTGGAAAACAATCTGTAATATCTGGCTAGAGTATAGTACCCTGGAAAACAATCTGTAATATCTGGCTAGAGTATAGTACCCTGCGGAAAACAATCTGTAATATCTGGCTAGAGTATAGTACCTGGCCGAAAACAATCTGTAATATCTGGCTAGAGTATATAGTTACCCTGGAAAACAACCTGTAATATCTGGCTAGAGTTAGTACCCTGGAAAACAACTCTAATATCTGGCTAGAGTATAGTACCCTGGAAAAACCCAACCTCGCAC
>NW_019947979.1:0-7965 GCF_002910315.2 Salvelinus sp. IW2-2015
CCGGGTCAGGACAGTATGTATCACAACTGAACCCACATTAAGCTCCAGTACGGGTCAGGACAGTATGTATTCACACACTGACACATTAAGCTCAGTACCGGTTCAGGACAGTATTATCACCACACTGACCCACATTAACCTCCAGTTACCGGGTTCAGGACAGTAATGTATCCACCACACTGACCCACAATTAAGCCTCCAGTACGGTCAGGAAGTATGTATCACACTAACCCAATTAAGCCTCCAGTACCGGGTAGGACAGTATGTTACCACACTGACCCACATTAAAGCCCCAGACCGGGTAGGCAGTATGTATCACCAACTGAGCCACATTAGCTCCAGTACCGGGTCAGGACAGTAATGTATCAAATGACCAATTAAGCTCCAGTACCGTCAGGACAGTATGTATCACCAACACTGACCCACATTAAGCCCCAGTACCGGTCAGGACAAGTATGTATCACCACACTGACCCACATTAGCCCCAGTACCGGGTCAGGACAGATGTATCACCACACTACCATCATGTAGCTTCCAGTACGGGTCAGGACAGTATGTACTACACTGACCCACATTAACCCCAGTACCGGTCAGGACAGGTATGTTCCTCAACACTGACCCACAGTTAAGCCCCAGGTACGGGTCAGGACAGTTATGTATCACCACACTGACCCACATTAGTCAGTTACGGGGTCAGGACAGTATGTATCACACACTGACCACATAAGCCCAGTAACCTGGGTCAGGAACAGTATGTATCAGACACCGACCCACATTAAGCCTCCAGTACCGGGTCAGGACAGTTATGTACACACACTGACCCAATTTAAGCCTCCAGTACCTGGGTCCAGGACGTATCTATCACCACACTGACCCACATAAGCCCAGTACCGGGTCAGGACAAGTTGTATACACACTGACCACTTAAGCCCCCAGTACCGGGGTAGGACAGTAGTTTACATGACTCATACCACGGCAACATAACACCAACGCCAATTAAAGTAGGGTTCCCCCCCCCCCAACAGTATACACAGCCCACAGAAGCCTACCGGTCAGGAATATTATCGACATGACAATTAAGCCGTACGGTTCACAGTCTACAACACTGACCCACATTAAGCCCACGTAGAGTAGTCCACTGACCGCGTACGGCAGGACAGTATGTATCACCAAACTGACCCACTTAAGCCTCCATACCGGGTCAGGACAGTATGTATCACCACACTAGACCCACATTAGGCCCCAGTACCGGTCAGGACAGTAGTACCTAACACCACATACCGTACCGAGGCAGTGGTCACACCAACACTTAACCCCCAGTACGGTCTAAACAACATTTAGTGGAGATAACACACTTTGTTGTTTGTGTGTTGATACACCATCCAGTGTTTTTTTTATTATTATTATTATTGCCAAGTTATTCATGTTGGTCTGTGTTCTCTGTGTCTCCAGTACCAGACCAGTGGCTTCAGTAGAAGTGGAGATCTACGTCCCATGGTTCTGATTGGGGCTGGATGGTTTCTGGTTCTGCTCTCTTCCTCCTCAGACCCAACAGCCTCAGAAGGATCACAGCACCGCCTGCCCGAAAACCTACTGGACCTACAGTGTAGGTATGGAGGGGGAGGAGGGAACCTATTGGACCTCACAGTGTAGGTAGGAGGGAGAGGAGGGATAAGGAACCTATTGGACCCACAACGTCGTAAAGAGGGAGGAGGAGGAGGGAAACCTATTGAACCCCACAACGTACGTATAGAGGGAACTATTGGACCACCACATACGTCACGTATAGGGGAGGAGGTTGAGGGATAGAGGGAACCTATTGGATCCCAAACGTACGTATAGAGGAACTATTGGAACCCAAACGTACGGATAGAGGGAACCTATTGGACCGCCCACACGTAACGTATAAGGAGGGAGAGGATAGAGGACGCTATTGGACCCGCACAGACGTAGAAGAGGGAAACTATTGGCCCCACAACGTAGTATAGAGGAGGGAGGAAGGGATAGAGGGAACTATTGGATCCTCACAGTGGAGGTAGGAGGGAACCATTGGACCACAACGTATGTATAGAGGGAACTATTGGACCCACAACCGTTCGGATAGAGGGAGGAGGGGGATAGAGGGACCTATTGGAAGCCCCCACAACGTACGTTAGAGGGAACCTATTGGACGCCACAAGTAACGGAATAGAGGGAATATTGGACCCAAACGTACGTATAGAGGGAGGAGGGATAGGAGGGAACTATTGGACCCACAACGTACGTATAGAGGGAACTATTGGCCCACAACGTAACGTATAGAGAGAGGAGGAAGGAGAGAGGGAACTACTGGACGCCAACAGTGTAGGTAATGGAGGGAGGAGGAGGGATAGAGGGAACTATTGGAACCTCACAACGTACGTATAGAGGGAGGAGGAGGACGGGAACCATTGGACCCACACAAGTAGCGTATAGAGGGACACTTGGACCCCACACGTGACGTATAGAGGGAACCACTGGGACCCACAATGTTAGTATAGAGGGAGGAGGAGGGAATAGAGGGAACCTCTTGGACCTCACAACGTACGTATTAGAGGGAACCTATTGACCCCAACGCCCACGTATAGAGGGAGGAGGGAGGGATAGAGGGAACCTATTGACCCAACACGTACGCATAGAGGGAGACCCTATTGGACCCCACAACGTACGTATAGAGGGAGGAGAGGGATTAGAGGGAACCTATTGGACCCCACAACGTAACGTATAGAGGGAGGAGGAGGGATAGAGGGACCTATTGGACCCCACAACGTACGTATAGAGGAACCTATTGGACCCCCACAACGTACGTATAAGAGGGAGGAGGAGGGATAGAGGGAACCTATTGGACCCACAACGTACGTATAGAGGGAGGAGAGGATAGAGGAACCTAATTGGACCCACATACGTACGTATAGAGGGAGAGGAGGGATAGAGGGAACCTATTGGACCCCATAGTGTAGGTATGGAGGAGGAGGAGGGAGAGAGGGACCTATTGACCCCACAACGTACGTATAGAGGGAACCTATTGGACCCACAACGTACGTTATAGAGGAGGAGGAGGGAGAGAGGGAGCCTATTGGACCCCACACGTACGTATAGAGGGAACCTATTGGACCCCACAACGTACGTATGGAGGGAGGAGGAGGGAGAGAGGGAGCCTATTGACCCCACAACGTACGTATAGAGGGAACCTATTGGACCCCACAACGTACGGATAGAGGGAACCTATTGGACCCCACAACGTATGTATAGAGGGAACCTATTGACCCCACAACGTACGGATAGAGGGAACCTATTGGACCCCACAACGTATGTATAGAGGGAACCTATTGGACCCACAACGTATGTATAGAGGGGAGAGGAGGGATAGAGGGAACCTATTGGACCCCACAACGTACGTATAGAGGAGGAGGAGGGATAGAGGGAACCTATTGGACCCCACAACGTATGTATGAGGGAACCTATTGGACCCCAATAGATGGATGGAGAAGAGGGGGGTGGATGGATGGAGAAGAGAGGGGGGTGGATGGATGGATGGAGAAGAGGGGGGGTGGATGGATGGATGGAGAAGAGGGGGTGGATGGATGGAGAAGAGGGGGGGTGGATGGATGGAGAAGAGGGGGGGTGGATGGATGGATGAGAAGAGGGGGATGGATGGATGGAGAAAGGGGTGGTGGATGGATGGAGAAGAGGGGGGGTGGATGGATGGATGGATGGATGGAGAAGAGGGGGGTGGATGGATGGATGGATGGAGAAGAGGGGGGTGGATGGATGGAGAAGAGGGGGGGTGGATGGAGGGGGGTGGATGGAGAAGAGGAGGGTGGATGGAGGGATGGTTGTGATATTGTTTCATGTATTTGTTTGTTTATTGACCGTTGTTCCTCGGTGTTGTGTTTAACAGAGTCGTGACCAGGAGCCCCAGCTCCACCGGTGGACTAGCAGCAGAACACAACGGACAGAACCGGATAGAACAGACGTTCTACGGGACAACACCATCTCCACCGGACGTTCTGCCCGTTCTACGTTGGTACCGGAACCCAACAGCTTACTGCGACCTCTGACCCCTGTACTCACCATTGATTTCCTGTGTAGTGCACTACTTTTGACCAGAGCTCTATGGGGGTAGTGCACTACTTTGCGCCCAGAGCTCTATGGGGGTAGTGCACTACTTTTGACCAGAGCTCTATGGGGGTAGTGCACTACTTTGCACCAGAGCTCTATGGGGTAGTGCACTACTTTTCACCAGAGCTCTATGGGGGTAGTGCACTACTTTGCGCCAGAGCTCTAGGGGGGTAGTGCACTACTTTTCACCAGAGCTCTATGGGGGTAGTGCACTACTTTTGACCAGAGCTCTATGGGGGTAGTGCACTACCTTTCACCAGAGCTCTATGGGGGTAGTGCACTACTTTTCACCAGAGCTCTATGGGGGTAAGTGCACTACTTTTGACCAGAGCTCTATGGGGGTAGTGCACTACTTTTGACCAGAGCTCTATGGGGTAGTGCACTACTTTCACCAGAGCTCTATGGGGGTAGTGCACTACTTTCACCAGAGCTCTATGGGGGTAGTGCACTACTTTTCACCAGAGCTCTATGGGGGTAGTGCACTATATAGGCCAGGGATAGGGGGGTGGGATCCACCAAAACAATCTGAAATCATCAGGAGGGGCCACAGTTGATCACGGGTCTGTGGACCCACATCTATAAGTGACTAACATAACGAGAGAGACTGCTGATGTACAAAAGCACATTTAGAAATTCCACTTTGTGTGTTTTACTAATCTAACTCAAGAGGGGCGGGAATGTAGACTCTGGATCAGCCTTTTATACTGGCCTCTTTCCTCTGGGCATCACTGGCCTCTTTCCTCTGGGCATCACTGGCCTCTTTCCTCTGGGCATCACTGGCCTCTTTCCCTCTGGGCATCACTGGCCTCTTTCCTCTGGGCATCACTGGCCTCTTTCCCTCTGGGCATCACTGGCCTCTTTCCCTCTGGGTATCACTGGCCTCTTTCCCTCTGGGCATCACTGGCCTCTTTCCCTCTGGGTATCACTGGCCTCTTTCCTCTGGGCATCACTGACTGCATCTCAGATGGCCTGTCTAGTGCACTACATAGGGCTCGAGTCAGAATTAGTGCATTACATAGGGCTCTAGTCAGAATTAGTGCATTACATAGGGCTCTAGTCAGAATTAGTGCACTACATAGGGCTCGAGTCAGAATTAGTCTAGTCAGAATTAGTCTAGTCAGAATTAGTGCACTACATAGATTAAGGTGCAATTTGGGACGCAAACATTATTTTGTTATGGTCAACTAGCTAGTCATCTAGTTTATTGATTGGTCTGATCAACTAGCTAGTCATCTAGTTTATTGATTGGTCTGGTCAACTAGCTAGTCATCTAGTTTATTGATTGGTCTGATCAACTAGCTAGTCATCTAGTTTATTGATTGGTCTAATCAACTAGCTAGTCATCTAGTTTATTGATTGGTCTGATCAACTAGCTAGTCACTAGTCATCTAGTTTATTGATTGGTCTGTCTTCCTCTGGATGGTGAGGTAGTTATCTATCTTAACTCTTAACTCTAGGATCAGGTTCCCCCTCCTGTCCACGTAATCCGGTATTCATTGTGATCTGTAAAGCCAAACTAACCCGAGATCAGGACTTCTACTCTGAGAGGTTTGATATGGTTTCGGGTCCCAGATCAACAACACAGCAAGACAGTTTGTTAAGGAATGGGGGGGGGGGGATAGAATCACTTAGCAACAAGAAGGGGGAGGGGCTCTTCAGAATCAACACCCAACATTCCGCAGTGATGTCACAATGGATCTGAGTGTAGCGTGCGTTGATGATGTCATAGTGTAGTTACGTCATTATGGTTGGATCGGGATGGGGGCAGGGTTCAAAAAGATTAAACAATACAGCGTTGTCACGGTGAGCTCAGCTGGAATTAATTTGTTTCTGTCCCAGATAGCCACCTATCTCCTATATAGGCTATGGTCCAAACTAGTGCACTATGTAGGAACAGGGTCACTGAAATGTGCTTTTATATGACATTGACAAATAGGACATTAATGATTAGGTTGGATTTGAGAAGAGGAGAGAGTTAACCTTGTTCACACAAGACCTTTATCTATTGACACCCTGGGAGTCAGACAGACACACACCCCGGGCGTCAGACACACACACACACACACAGGGAGTCAGACAGGAAATCAGACAGACACCCCGGGAGTCAGACAGGAAGTCAGACAGACACCCCGGGAGTCAGACACACACACACACACAGGGAGTCAGACAGGAAGTCAGACAGACACCCCGGGAGTCAGACACACCACCACACAGGGAGTCAGACAGGAAGTCAGCAGCGGACCAGGAAGCTGTTGTATTACAGTTTATTTGTTGGTTGGAAGGTAAAGTGCATAGTTGAAGCCCTTTCTCTCTGTTAGACCAATACTAGTAATAATAAGTGTTTATATTAGAGGCCTCCACTGGCACCACACAAGGCTACGTCCCATATGACACCCTATTCCCTATATAGTGCACTACTTCTGACTAGAGCCCTCCTTTTTGTTTTTGACATACAGGGTCTGGTCAAAAACTATACTAGGGCTCCCGAGTGGCGCAGACCCTGGTTCGAATCCAGGCTGTATGACAACCGGCCGTGATTGGGAGTCCCATAGGGCGGCGCACAATTGGCCCAGCGTCGTCCGGGTTTGGCCGGAGTAGGCCATCAATGTAAATAAGAATTTGTCTTAACTGACTTGCCTAGTTAAATAAAAGTTACATTAAAATAAACTGTATATAGGGAATAGGGTGCCTAAGTAGTGCACGATACTGTATATAGGGAATAGGGTGCCTAAGTAGTGCACTATACCGTATATAGGGAATAGGGTGCCTAAGTAGTGCACTATACTGTATATATGGCATAGGGTGCCTAAGTAGTGCACTATACTGTATGTAGGGATAGGGGCCTAAGTAGTGCACTATACTGTATATATGGATAGGGTGCCTAAGTAGTGCACTATACTGTATGTAGGGAATAGGGTGCCTAAGTAGTGCACTATACCGTATATAGGGAATAGGGTGCCTAAGTAGGTCACTATACCGTATATAGGGAATAGGGTACCTAAATAGTGCACTATACTGTATATAGGGACATATTTAAGGCCCCAGAGTTATTCCATGTCCCCCTGCCTGCCTCAGACCCCCCCACCTACCTCAGACCCCCCACCTACCTCAGACCCCCCTACTACCTCAGCCCCCCTACCTAACTCAGACCCCCCCTACCTAACTCAGACCCCCCCCTACCTAACTCAGACCCCCCCCCTACCTAACTCAGACCCCCCCTACCTACCTTAAGTACCTTAGCAATTATTATGAAGGTGTAGATGAAGACAAGGTGAGAACACGTAACAAAACAACATGTTAGTAAAAATCTCTTACACTACGCCTCACAGCAGAGGCTAACAGCATCCCAAATCACACCCTATCCCCTAAATAGTGCACTAGTCTTGCCAGAGCCCTGGCCTTAAGTAGTGCACTATATAGGGAATAGGGATCTATTTTTGGGAGAAGTTCTCGTTCACTCTGCCCAACACTAACAGAGAGAGAGAGTGGGGGGGTTAATATAAAATAGCTTTTTCAAAATGGCGTATCGACTTCAAAACAGAGATACATTTTTTTTTTACAATTTAAAAATAAAACCCTGGGGTGTTATCATTACGTCTTGCAATGGAAACCGTTTAAAATTTTAAGAACCAAACGAAAGCAAACAGAACGAAACGGGGAGGGACTACCTACATTTGTCCAATAGAAACTCTGGGAGTAAAAAATGGTTTCTGATGCAAAATTTGTTTTGTTTGTTGCAACAAACTAAAAACGTTTCGCAACAGAATAGACATAATGAATACACCCCCATGACCTGACTACAAGAACACAGTTGAACTATAGCAC
>NW_019947979.1:12347-18551 GCF_002910315.2 Salvelinus sp. IW2-2015
CACACGGGTCAGACAGGAAATCAGACAGACACCCCGGGAGTCAGACAGGAAGTCAGACAGACACCCCGGGAGTCAGACACACACACACACACAGGGAGTCAGACAGGAAGTCAGACAGACACCCCGGGAGTCAGACACACACACACACAGGGAGTCAGACAGGAAGTCAGACAGCGGACCAGGAAGCTGTTGTATTACAGTTTATTTGTGTTGTTGAGGTAAAGTGCATAGTTGAAGCCCTTTCTCTCTGTTAGAACAATATAGTAATAATAAGTGTTTATATTAGAGGCCTCCACTGGCACCACACAAGGCTACGTCCCATATGACACCCTATTCCCTATATAGTGCACTACTTGACTAGAGCCCTTTACATACTAGGGTCCTGTCAAAAACTACTAGTGACCAGAGCCCTATTCTAATAAGTGAAACTACTCCAGTTGGACCAGAGCCCTATTTCCCCTTATATCAAGTGAACTCTAGTGACCAAGTAGCCCGTTTCCCAGTATAGATGCTACACCTACTAGTGACCAGGAGCCCTATTCCATATATGACTACTGTACGAAGCCGTTCACCTATATATGATTGACCCAGAGCCCTATTCCCTCGTTATATAGTGAACCTACTAGTGACCAGGAGCCCTATATTCCCTATATAGTGCAACTACTAGTGACCAGAGCCTATTCCCATTATAGTGCACTATTAAGTGACAAGAAGGGGGCCCTTATTCCTATATACGTGCACTACTATGACCAGAGCCCTATATTCCCTAATATAGTGAGCTACTAGTGACCAGAGCCCTATTCCATAATAGTAGCACTACTAGTGACCAGACCTTTATTCCCCAGTTTCTATATATGAATCAACCAGTGCCAGAGCCCAGATTCGGTATGCCTATTTTATAGGGCCGACCTGAACTAGTGACTCTGAGATCCCTGATATCCCACGTGAAGGAGGATCATAGTGCTAATTATAGTGACCAGAGCCCTATTCCCGTTGTACGAAGATATAGTGCCTACAGTGAACCAGAGCCCACCTGCTAAAGTTCCGCAAGTCCTAAACTATGAGTTCATAAATGTCTTCAGTGCACCAGTAAATAATAATATAGTGAAACGAACTTTCAACTAAGGTGTACCAGAGACCCATATACTTCCACCATTATCATACTGTAGTGCATTTAACATACTGAGTAGATCCAAGAGCCACTATATTCCCTGAAAAAAAAATAATAGAAAGAAAAAAAAATATAAGATGACTAGCTCACTTAGTTACCAGAGCACCTAGGTTCCTCGACTTTATATAGTGACACGTGACTATGAACCAGAGCCCATGATTCCCAGATTATATAGTGAACTTAACTATGTGACCAGACCCTATTCCACCGCTTTTAATGTTCATATAGTAACATCTTAGTAGTGACCAGAGCCCCTATTTCAGCTCCACAATTCCCATATATAGTGGCGACCAAAAAATGGTAGATAAACACCAATCAAATGAAAAAAAAAAAAGAAAAAAACCAAAAAAAACAAAAAAAAAACAAAAGATAAACAAATAAAAACAAATAAAATACTCGAAACAAAACAAAATAAAAAGACTCAAAATAAAAAAAAATCAAAAAGAAAATAGTATAAGCACTATCTAACTAATGACCAGAAAAAACACAAATAATATCCACAAAAAAAAAAAAAAAAAAACAAGCAAATAAAAAAAAAAATATAAATAGAGAATACAATAAACCAGAAAACCCTATTCCAAAAAAATTACAAACAACAAAAAAATAAAAAAAAAGAAAAATGACAAAAATCAACATAATGAACCAAGAGTAAATCCCACATAAATTCCCAAAAAATGAGAAAACAATATAAAAATAAAGATATAAGATACTAACTTAACTAATACCAAGACAGACATACGATAAAAAAAAAAAAAAAAAAATTAAAAACATAAAAAAAAAAAATACTATACTAAAAAAGAAAAAAAAAAAAAACAAAACAAAAATAAAATGAAATAAATAAATAAGATGCAACAAACTACAATATAAGAACACAAAAAAAAAAAAGAATACGAAACAAATAAAAAAAACACAAAGATAAAATAATATATGATAAAAAAAAAAAGAAAACTACTACAAGTGACACAAGACAAACAACTAATAAAATACACAAACAAAAAAAAAAAAAAACAAAAAAAAAAAAAAAATACAAAAAAAAAAAAAAAAAAAAAAATAAACTACAAGACTAAACATAACTAAGTGCACAGACACCAATAACAATTCAAAAAAATATAAAAATAATATTAGAATAGCAAAAAAAAGACTAACTAATAGAACACAAGAGCAAACTAAGAATAAAAGCAAAAAAAAATAAATACGAAAAAAATCACATAATTTATAAGATGACACAACACATAAATGAAAAAACACAAGGACAACAAAGAAAAAAACAACTAAATCACCAAAAAAATAATAATTATAGCCAACAAAATACACATATCACACAAAGAAAGACATCTAAAAAACATAACAAAACAAAAAAAAAAAAAATAATATAGTAAAAACATAAAACATAAGTGACCAGACAGCAAAATAACAAAATTCAACAAACAGAAAAACATACAAAATAATAACAAACTAACATATAAAGTTGAACCAAGTGTGTGTGTGTGTGTCTGACGCCCGGGGTGTGTGTCTGTCTGACTCCCAGGGTGTCAATAGATAAAGGTCTTGTGTGAACAAGGTTAACTCTCTTTCCTCTTCTCAAATCCAACCTAATCATTAATGTCCTATTTGTCAATGTCATATAAAAGCACATTTCAGTGACCCTGTTTCCTACATAGTGCACTAGTTTGGACCATAGCCTATATAGGAGATAGGTGGCTATCTGGGACAGAAACAAATTAATTCCAGCTGAGCTCACCGTGACAACGCTGTATTGTTTAATCTTTTTKAACCCTGCCCCCATCCCGATCCAACCATAATGACGTCTCACTCGCTGGTTGGCTGTACGCGACGCAGACCCCGRAAGACTTTTCTTCGCCCAATTTGTACAAGGGTCGCCACTAGTTACCACAGACACAAAGTGAAAACCCCCCGCCTATTTCGTCAATTTCTCAAAATGAAAATGTTATTTTAAACCTAACCTTAACCACATCGATAGCCTTATACATAACCCTAAATTAAGAGCAAACATCTCATTTTTGTATGAATTTATACAATTTTGACTTTGTGACTGTGGCATCTAGTGGAAACCCAGCATAAATTGCAACATTACTGAGCTCTCATTTGTAACTAAAGTGTTCAGTACAGCAACTATCGACAAGCGACCACTTCCACAACCCAAGATCTTCAAGCAACAATATTTCCGTGATCAATTTTACATCGCGTCAGTAACAAGGAGACATCTGATTATACCGATAACGGGAGTTAGTTTTTTGCGAATTGAAATTTATCCGTGAGATCGGGTAGTTGACTCCACAGTGGTAAGTATTACTACTAAGTAGCTATGTAATTACTAATAAGTTAGAATAACGTTATAAGCTTCTCAGGAAATACAACAGCAAGAGGAGCACCCCTGCCACACTGCAGAAAGGGCTCCGGTCGTTCCATGAGGTGCAGAAGGTTACACAAGATCTATGCCGCTGTCAGGAGACGATATGTTACAAACCTAACGGAATAAATGAAGTAGTGCCACCCAACACAGAACACCGCAGTCGGACAACAGACGGGGAGAGCAGCGTCACAGTCGCGAGAGCCAATCCAATCAAAACCGCGAGGAGAGGATGGGAAAAGATTGTAGGAGCACGATTCTTCGCTCTCGCTTGTGTAGATGGAAAAATCTCTCAGAATCGACTATATCACACTAACACTCTCTCCTAGTTTGAGTTATGTGCATGGAGTTTCCAGTACAAGCAGCCTTGAAGCTATGGCTCGTCCTCTTGCCTGTATCTGTGTAGATGGGTTCTGCCAGTATGTGTACTAAGCACAATACGCTGTGCTCTGTGTCGCGTAACGACTGGGAATCTCGCATACGACGTTCTTCGTCTCAACATCGATCTAGGCGCTCTACCGAGCGCTGTTCGTGGTCACGCCTGAGGAGCTAATCTTCAGTCTGCTAACACCATGTCCTCTCACCTGCTCGGTCAAGAGCTTGTAAGCTCATGAGCTCGCGTGCTTCTAGGCACAAGCACTCGATAACAAATCCCTCGATCCTTCCCACCTAGTGTGCAAGGAGCTCGAAGATTACATCATGCAATTCACATGGAATCACAAATCCAAAATCTCTCACCTCTACCCCTGTTTGTGTATGCCACTATGGGTTCCTCAGTCTGCCTAGAGCTAATGTCAATCCATCCTACCTGTTAGTTACAGTAGCCGAGGTGTTTCTCCAGTAACCACTGTAACGAGGTCGTCCTACCTGTTCTCGATAGGCAGGAGATCCTCTCAGATCCATGTAAGCATGTCTCTCCTCTCCGATGGTAGAAGATCGAAATAACGCGAGTCAGTTCTGATCAATCCAAAGGTGCCTCATCCTCCACTAGTTGCCTGAGTATACTAGACGGCTTCCAGGCAGCCTCCTGCTAATAACAGATGATCTCTCCTGTGGGCTGGTATGCGCCAAAGGGATACCCTTTGTACTAGAATCTGCCCTAAACATCCGTACTTCTTACACAACTAACTGGTTGGAATGTTTGAAAATGGATGTTATGTAAAATGTTGTGAGGTCCTCATTACCAGTACTTTTAGAAGTAACAACTAGTCGTCTCACTCTTAATATCAATGTTTCCATACGCCCTAGCATACCCCATCCTCATACGTATAATACTACTACCTATATCATCTACTGGCCATTCTTGCCATCTTTATGCAATACCATGTACCAACTCAGCCGACTTGAAATAGCCACCTCTTATGTTTTACATACCTCTACATATTCCATGCTCATATGTAATATACCGGTACTCTATACCATCGTACGCCACTCTGCCATGCGTCCTGTACCACCACTCGATCCCATTATATCTTTATGTACCATTTATCCTTTATCCCTCACACTTGTGTGTGTGTGTAAGGTAGTCGCGTGGAGATTGTTCCGGTTAGATTAACTGTTTGGTTATTACGCATGTCGGAACTAGAAGCACCCAAGCATTTCGCTACACATTCGCATTAAACACTCGCTAACCATGTGATTGTACTCAGAATTTGATTTTGATTTGATTCTGATTTAAGTTGAAAACAAACTAGAAAAGGCGAGACAAATTTAACTTCAAGAGAAATGAAACCCCCCTCCAACTTGAGTAAGGAACTGAAACCAAATTATCTCATTTAAAAACAGTTGATTAACTTTGTTGCTATTTGGAGAAGGGTTGTGTGACTGGTGCAATACGGAGCAGCGTTGTCTAGAAAAGAAAACCGAGATTATTACGAGTAAATCCCGTGGTTTGCGAATGTATTTGGTAATGGAATAACAGGCCACGGGAGCAGGCCTTGAACCAACGACCATCTACCCCGAAGTCCCAGCGTGATATCGACCTGTGCCCCCAAGAGGTATGCTCAAGTGGCAAGACGTCGATATCCCGCGTTTCACAACCCAGGGTTCTTACACTATTCAAACTGCCCATAGCCGAGTTAAACTCTTGCACACACAACTTTCCACGAATGAAAGTCAGACATCGAGGCAATAATCCAGAAATGGTCGAAGCACAGCTATACAAGGAACTTTTTTAATTCCGTTCTGATCTGGGGTGCGCTTCGTAAATTCACTCTGGCTCTCTACTGCTACTGATTTCAGAGCGTCTTTAAGTGGACCACCCAGAAACGCAAGAAAAATTGATCGAATTTACGAACCATCAACCCTCCGTGAATATGGCCGGTGTCATGTACACCAAAAACAAAAAAACGTAATTAAATGTTGTCCAGCATCACATTAAAAGTGCAGCAACACTTGCTCGGATAACGTGAACAACATACTAACCAGTTCTGCTGGGCCGAGTAAAATATGTGTCAGATGAGGGTTTCTCCATCATTTGTGTCTTTTGAAAGTAGCTATGCCAGTTAGCCATTAGCGATGTGTCTTGACTACTGTTTTAGGGTCAGGAACGCTGAACTTTGGGTTGGATTTTTCTACTCGGCTTAAAAATGAATCTGAGCAGAGATATAAGATATGCAAATCTCTCAACAAATATGGAGCGTCCCAACGGTCTCAGTAACAG
>NW_019947980.1:0-1474 GCF_002910315.2 Salvelinus sp. IW2-2015
CAAGATAATCCATCCACCTGACAGGTGTGGCATTAAACAGCATGATCATTACACAGGTGCTGGGGGCAATATTGGGCCACTATAAAATGTGCAGTTTTGTCACAACACAATGCCACAGATGACTTTTGAGGGATTGTGCAATTAGCATACTGACTGCAGGAATGTATACCAGAGATGTTGCCAAATAATTGAATGTTCATATTTCTACCATAAGCCACTTCCAACATCGTTTTAGAGATTTTTGCAGTACTTCCAACCGGCCTCACAATCACAGACCGCATGCAACCACGCTAGCCCAGTGCCTCCACATCGGTCTTCTTCACCTGCGGGATTGTCTGAGACCAGCCACCCGGAGAGCTGATGAAACTGAGGAGTATTTCTRTCTGTAATAAAGCCMTTTTGTGGGGAAAAACTCATTCTGATTGGCTGGGCCTGGCTCCCAAGGGGGGCCCAGTCTGGCCCCTGCCCAGTCTTGTGAAATCCATAGATAAGGGCCTAATGAATTTATTTCAATTGACAGATTTCCTTATATGAACTTTAACTCAGTAAAATTATTTAAATTGTTGCGTTTATATTTTTGTTCAGTATAATATGTCAAATCTGTTTCGATTTCAGTAGCTGTGTGTGGGTAAAATCACAGGGGAAGCCCCCCCCCCGCAAAGTAATGTTTCAGAAAAGTTTGGATCACTAAATAACTATTGATTTAGATCCATAGAGAGTTATCGGAAGTCGCAAAGAAAACAGGAGCTGCCTCCACTATTTCAGCATCATTTCAACATCATATCACCTCTGCAAAGTCTATTACAGTGACAAATATGATATGGCTGTTGTAATGACTGTCCACGAGCATCAAAGTTGTAATTCCGCTAGGGACCTGTTTTCATCGCATTACGTCTCCAGTCAATAACCTGTACAGTGGGTGTGTTTTCASCTGTGTTCCCATTTAATTAGCATCTAAATAAATAATTAAACCAATTTCCATAGTTCTGAAACATAAGTAAGGCTCAGGTTTTTGCAGTTGCAACGAGTTTACGAATGGTGATATGATACGAGGTCATGATCCATAAGTTGACTGTTTATAGATGTGATAGGTAAAGACCTTTAAGAGTTTAATTCAGGAGATGGTAACTCTTTAAAGAACCGCTCTCGTGGTGCCCCAAATCCTAATGAGTTAAGTGTTACATGATTCATTTTATTGGGTAACAATGAAACATAGTTCATTGATTAGTTTAACATTAATCTGAGGATTGTTATTTAAGTCAAGTCACTACACTGTCCATGGTTCTGATTTGATGATGTTGAAAGATCATGTTACTGTACATGCAATATGCCACAGCAGCCCTAGTTCTACCTTAACATTTTAGTTCACCTCATATTCCCAAATATTTATCACTCAAACATTTAATAAAATGTTTATAGCCTTAAGGGTTGAAAAGTAGAATAAAGACAGGGCTTTAGATATGGGGGGAAAAAA
>NW_019947980.1:2810-3926 GCF_002910315.2 Salvelinus sp. IW2-2015
GGGTCTGTCTCAAAGGAGCATAAGGGCTTTAAAGGGTGTGTGTCTGTCACCAGATCTCAAACCAAYKRAACACTTATAGGAGACTCTGGAGCCGCGCCTGAGGCAGCGTTTTCCACCACAATCAACAAAACACCAAATGATGGAATTTCTCATGGAAGAAAGGTGTCGCATCCCTCCAATAGAGTTCCAGACAATTGTAGAATGTATGGCAAGGTGTATTGAAGCTGTTCTGGCCCATGGTGGCTCCTTGTTAAGATACTTTATGTTGGCAGATACCTGTATATTCCTTCACAGCGTTCCCACTTATATGGGCACTGAAGTTCTCCTGAATGTTTTGCCACGGTGAAGGAGACGTGCAGTGTGCCAGGAAACAAGCACAATTGCAGGTTTCATTGTATTCTAAAAAAAATGATGTTTGGATAAAACACTGACGGTGTCGTCACACATTGCAACAATAGTTCTGTTGATACGGTACCTGACCTAACTTTTAAGCATCCTCAGAACTGTACTGTACAACCCTGAGTAATGAATCAAGATAAAACAGTAGCTACCTGTCTTGTAATGGTAACCTAGGCTATCGTGTAATGGTAGCCAAAGATGAAATAAATAAACAAGTTTAGCCCACTTTATATAAATAATTCTAGTCATTATGTAATTAGGTTATTTCGTTGTCTTTTAGGAAATTGTATTAGGCGGGTCATTCCTACAATGTGGTGCCTTTTGGACCTCATAACTTTTGGAGAAAAACATTATAATATATTTTGTAGTATTCTATCAGAAAAACGGACATGTATGACTGAGCAAGTTTAAGCTAGCACAATGGTGGACACTTGAACAGGATTTTAACTTCTCTATCAAACATTTTGAAATTTGGTGAATTTTCTCTATTTAACCTAACAGGGTAGACATGTATGAGTGGGACATACAGATGAACATCATGAAACATGGACAAATAGATACAACTGAGTGTTAATATTTATGTAGCTTAAAACCATTGTTTTCCCACCAAAGAAATGATGACACTTCCTGAATGTGGTGTCATTTTAGGAAATGGTTGTTTTCTTAAATGGAGATTTACAACAAACTAACAGGGTGGAAAGTGATATCAGGGACACA
>NW_019947980.1:10710-14608 GCF_002910315.2 Salvelinus sp. IW2-2015
TAACACATAACAACACACACATAATATAAAAGTCCCTATTTTCGCCCATTCTAAAATGCCTACTAATTAAAAGCAAGTATGGGTATACACTGAACAAATGTAACGGAACTCAATTCTGCTTATARCGCAGTCAATGACATGACCTCCTTTCAAAGTGTGGAAGAAATACTCTGAAATAATACACTCGATTTCCTGTTGTTTCTTTCAACATAAGAATGTATTATTTTAGAATAAATATATTAATATATCGGCATAATAGATGACATATCAGCGTCAGATCGCTGTGTAAAAGAGAACACGTTTCGTAGACTTCTTTGTGCGCCCTCCGCCATACTGGGCCTAGTTGGGTATTCTATATTTTTACCTGCCATTTATTAGCAAGAAGTTGAGCATCGGCCTTATTATCTTCACGTTTCGTTGGGATAAATAAGAAGTGACGCCTAAAGATCTGAMACCTGACTTATATAATACAAATATKAACCTACCATTTCTCCTGCTGTCGAGCAGTCTCGGGTGAAGCTACATAAAATAGTTGTCGAATTTACTTTGTTTCTTACAGGAAAGAACTTGGACAAACAACCTCCCCCCGTAAAAAAACACGTCTAGGTTTTCTAAGAGGCAGAGTATGTAGTTCTGATATTTGTCATTTTTGTGGTGTCAAAAATGGAGTCAAACTAATTAAAAACATCTGGAAATAACAAAACAGCGTATACATCTTGGCACTCTATTTAAAATATTTATTATACATGAAAATATTTGATAAAGTTGAAATGTCTTCAGCTCTTGGTTAAATGCGGTTAATATACAAACAAACAAACAGACCAGAAAACATACAGTATTCCTCCTTGTTTTTTTTGTCATCCCTGTGACAGTTGTAATCACTCCGTTGTTCCTCCAGGTGGGAGCAGAGGTCTTTGTGGAGCTGATKGTCCTAAAACGTTGTCAGAAAGCAGACATGATACGAGTGAAGAAGCTCAGGGATGATTTCAAAGCGGTACAGAGACCCAATAAAATATTCATTATATTCAATGCGTTTATGAAATAAAGAGAGTGGTCACAGAGATGAAATGACAGAACTTATTTTCTCTCAACCTGCTCTTTCTACACCTTTCTCCCTCTCTTTCTTCTCTCTCTTGGTGGGACTTCCAACTTCACTGGCTGAAGAAGAAAATGTACTTCTTTAAAAAATGGAGATGGCCTTATCGGCGCTGCCCATGATATCAGAGATGATAAATGGCATAGAGGACTCATCTTCATATCTATCTCGACGGTCCCAACTTAAATATAGATGGCAGTGTTTACCATTTTTCACATCCATTTTGTCCGGGTTGACTGGGAGCACCTGCTACAGGAAGTCATAGGCCATGTCTGAAATCTGTATTGTCAACTATTTACTAAAACTACGCAGTGTACTAATCGTACTACATTCTATTTAGAACTTACTGTTTAGTAAAAATGAATGCAGTAAGTAGCATTATTACTACCAGGCTCACCGTTCATTTGGGTACACTTCCTCAAGTGTGGAGCTTAATCTACCAAAGCCTAAATTAGTATAAAATCATGGCATTTAAAGCACTCTATTTTTGAAATGTTACATTCTTTTCCAAATTTCACAACTCCCTAATTTCACATGCGTTTAATTAGCAGGCATATTAGGTAAGTATGGGTATACGGACAGCACTCTTTACAATTGTCATGAAACTCAATTAGGCCTAAAGCGCACTCAACGACATTACCGCCTTCAAAGTTGGGAAGACATCAACTGTATACACACGAGTGCCTATTGTTTCTTTCAACATAAGATGTATTATTTTAGGATAAATATATTAATATATCGGCTTAATGATTACATCTCAGCGTCAGATCGCTTTGTAAAAGAGAACACTTTTTGTAGACTTTGTGGCGCCCTTCGCCATAGTGGGCCGGCCTAGCTGGGTATTTGTTTTTACCTGCCGTTATTAGAAAGAAGTTAAAAATCGGCCTTATTATCTTCCGTTTCGTTGGGATAAATAAGAATTGACTCCTAAATGATCTTACACCTGACTTAAATAATGAAAATATGAACCTACCATTTTCTCTTGCTGTCGAGCAGACTCACCTGAAGCCACATTAAAGAGTTGTCGAATTTACTTTCAGTTTCTTTCCGGAAAGAACTTCGACCGCCCCCCTTTTGGCATATGCCGCAAACTGTATTTAAATATTTATTCTCCATTAAAATATTTGATCAAGTTGAAATGTATTCAACTCGTGGTTAAATGCTGTTACACAAAAAAAAACAGAGACCAGAAACAACATTCTTATGAGTTTTTTGTCATCCCTGACAGTTGTAATCCCCCTTTTTCCTCTAGGTGGAGGCAGAGGACTTCGTGGAGCTGATGGTCCTAAAAAAATTCAGAAGGTACAGAGACCCACAATTCATTATGTTCATTGCATTTATGATAAAAAAGAGATTGGTCACAGAGATTAAATTACTGAATGTATTTTCTCTCAAACTGCTCTTTCTACACCTTTCTCCTTCTCTCTTTCATCTCTCTCTCCTCATCCTAGTTTCTATTCCCTCTCTATTTGTTCATACTTATTGTAGTTTATTTGGAAACAATCACCCAATTAAAAATAATGTTCATTCAAAGAGTTGTATTTATTTTGTATGTGTTCATTTATTTTCCTATAAACAATTGTTATTTAATGATACTTCTTCGTTGAATGTTTAGCAGATGAATGTTTCATGCATTTTTACAGAGGGTAGTGCGTATGGCCCAGTACATCACTGGGGCCAAGCTTCCTGACATCCAGGACTCTATACAAGGCAGTGTCAGAGGAAGGTGGCAGGTAGCCTAGTGGTTAGAGTGTTGGATTAGTACCAGAAGGTTGCAAGATTGAATCCCTGAGCTGACAAGGTAAAAATCTGTTGTTATGCCCTGAACGAGGCAGTTAATCCACTGTTCCTAGGCTGTCATTGAAAATAAAAATGTGTTTTTAACTGACTTGCCTAGTTAAATAAAGGTAAAATAAAAAGGCCCAAAAAATTGCAGAAGACTCCAGCACCCTAGTCATAGACTGTTCTCTCTGCTACCACTGCAGAGGTACTGGAGCACCAAGTCTAGGTCCAAAAGCATTCTTAACAGCTTCTACCCTCAAGCCATAATACTCCTGAACATCTAATCAAATGGCTACCTGGACTATTTGCATTGTCCCCTCCCCCACCCCCATTTTTACACTGCTGCTACTCTCTGTTTATTATCCATGCATAGTCCCTTTACCTCTACCTACATGTACATATTACCTCAATTACCTCGACTAACCGGTGCCCCCCCCACAATTGAATCTGTAAAAAAAACTCCCAGTATATAGCCTCTCTACTGTTATTTTATTGTTGCTCCTTAATTTTTTTTTTTTATTTTTCTTATTTTTTACTTCAGTTTGTTTTAGTAAATACTTTCTTAACATTTTTTTTGTTGTTAAAACTGCATTGTTGGTCAAGGGCTTGTAAATAAGTTCTACACCTGTTGTATTCGACGCATGTGACAAATAACATTTGATTTGATTTAACCTGTCTAAAGTACTATTGCCATTACCACTCACACCTGTAGCATGAAATGCTTTGAAAGGCTAGTCATGCTCACATTAACACCATCATCCCAGAAACCCTGGATCCACTCCAGTTTGCATACCGCCCCAACAGATCTGCATCTGCATTGTACTCAACACTGCTCTTTCCCACATGAACTAAAAGAAAACCTAAATGAGAATGCTGTTCATCGACTACAGCTCATCATTCAACATCGTAGTGTCCTCCAAGGTCATCACTAAATAAGGACCCTGGGATTAACACCTCCCTCTAACTGGATCCTGGACTTCCTGACGGGTGGTGAGGGTAGGCAACAGCACATCCGTCACA
>NW_019947980.1:14898-18548 GCF_002910315.2 Salvelinus sp. IW2-2015
CTGACCCTCAACACGGGGGCCCCTCAGGGGTGCGTGCTTAGCTCGCTCCTGTACTCCCTGTTCACCCACGACCGTGTGGCTGTGCATGACTCCAACACTATCATTAAATTTGCAGTTTGCAGACGACATGATGGTGGTAGGCCTGATCACAGACGACAATKAAACAGGGAGGAGGTCAGAGACCTGGCTGTGTGGTACTAGGACAACAAATCCAAATCAAATTTAGTGGTCACATACACATTTTTTGCAGATGTTATTGCGGGTGTAGCAAAATACTTGTGTTTCTGGCTCCAACAGTGCAGTACTATCTAACAATTCACAACAATACACACAATACATACAAATCTAAAAGTAAAATAATGTAATTAAGGAATATTCAACAACTTCTCCCTCAACGTCAGCAAGACAAGGGAGCTGATCTTGGACTACAGGAAACGGAAACATCCACATCAACAGGGCTGTAGGGGAACAGGTTGAGAGCTTCAAGTTCCTCGGTGTCCACATCACTAAGGGATTATCGTGGTCCACACACCAACAGTCGTGAAGASGGCACGACAATGCCTCTTCTTGCTGAGAAGGATGAAATTATTTGGCCTTCAGATCCTCAAGAAGTTCTGCAGATGTACCATTGAGAGCATCTTGACTGGCTGCATCACCGCTTGTTATGGCAACTGCTTGGCATCTGACCTCAAGGCGCTACAGAAAATCATCAGACCGTCTTCTGATCTGCATGTGGGCAAAGGGGATAGCTACTAAGGTAAACAACTGAATGCATTCTTCTGCATTTAACCCAACCCCCTCTGAATCAGAGAGGTGCAGGGGGCTGCCTTAATCAACGTCCATGTCATCGGCACCCGGGGAGCAGATGTTGTTGGGGGGTTAACTGCCTTTCGGTTACTGGCCCAATGCTCTTAACCGCTAGACTAGCTGTCATCCCTAGTGTGTTACTGGCCCAATGCTCTTAACCGCTAGACTAGCTGTCATCCCTAGTGTGTTACTGGCCCAAAGCTCTTAACCGCCTAGACTAGCTGTCATCCCTAGTGTGTTACTGGCCCAACGTTCCTAACCGCTAGACTAGCTGTCATCCTAGTGTGTTACTGGCCCAACGTTCCTAACCGCTAGACTAGCTGTCATCCTAGTGGTTACGGGCCCAAGCTTCTTAACCGCTAGACTAGCTGTATCCCTAGTGTGTTACTGGCCAACGTTCCTAACCACTAGACTGTCGTCCCTAGTGTGTTACTGGCCCAATGCTCTTAACCGCTAGACTAGCTGTCTCCCTAGTGTGTTACTGGCCCAAGCTCTTAACCGCTAGACTAGCTGTCATCCCTAGTGTGTTACTGGCCAACGTTCCTAACCACTAGACTAGCTGTCGTCCCTAGTGTGTTACTGGCCAACGTTCCTAACCGCTAGACTAGCTGTCGTCCCTAGTGTGTTACTGGCCCAACGTTCCTAACCGCTAGACTAGCTGTCATCCCTAGTGTGTTACTGGCCCAGTGTTCCTAACCGCTAGACTAGCGTCGTCCCTAGTGTGTTACTGGCCCAGCGTCCTAACCGCTAGACTAGCTGTCGTCCCTAGTGTGTTACTGGCCCAACGTTCAAACCGCTAGACTAGCTGTCGTCCCTAGTGTGTTACTGGCCCAGCGTTCTAACCGCTAGACTAGCTGTCTCCCTAGTGTGTTACGGCCCAACTCCTAACCGCTAGACTAGCTGTCGTCCCTAGTGTGTTACTGGCCAACGTTCTAACCGCTAGACTAGCTGTCATCCCTAGTGTGTTACTGGCCCAACGTTCCTAACCGCTAGACTAGCGTCATCCCTAGTGTGTTACTGGCCCAACGTTCCTAACCGCTAGACTAGCTGTCTCCTAGTGTGTTACTGGCCCACGTTCTAACCGCTAGACTAGCGTCGTCCCTAGTGTGTTACTGGCCCAGCGTCCTAACCGCTAGACTAGCTGTCGTCCCTAGTGTGTTACTGGCCCAACGTTCTAACCGCTAGACTAGCTGTCGTCCCTAGTGTGTTACTGGCCCAGCGTTCCTAACCGCTAGACTAGCTGTCATCCCTAGTGTGTTACTGGCCCAACTTCCTAACCGCTAGACTAGCGTCGTCCTAGTGTGTTACTGGCCCAACGTTCCTAACCGCTAGACTAGCTGTCGTCCCTAGTGTGTTACTGGCCCAACGTTCCTAACCGCTAGACTAGCGTCTCCCTAGTGTGTTCTGGCCCAGCGTTCCTAACCGCTAGACTAGCTGTCGTCCCTAGTGTGTTCTGGCCCACGTTCCTAACCGCTAGACTAGCTGTCGTCCCTAGTGTGTTACTGGCCCAACGTTCCTAACCGCTAGACTAGCTGTTCCCCTAGTGTGTTACTGGCCAACAGCGTTCCTAACCGCTAGACTACTGTCGTCCCTAGTGTGTTTACTGGGCCCCAACTTCCTAACCGCTAGACTAGCTGTCGTCCCTAGTGTGTTACTGGCCCAACGTTCCTAACCGCTAGACTAGCTGTCATCCCTAGTGTGTTACTGGCCCAATGCTCTTAACCACTAGACTAGCTGTCATCCCTCGTGTGTTACTGGGAACTTTTTTTCTTTCTACTCTTTGTAACAAAGAGAAAATGGCGCCAATGGCACAAAGGACATTTAAACACATCTTGACAATGTATTCATGTTGACATTATCCAAATTAAACAGAGTTGACCCTTTTCACACTATCATGCTGACTGACTCAGACTCCAACCATACTATGTACAAACTGTCCTTATAATATTCACTTGTGAAGTCACCATCATGAATTCTCAAATTAGAATCATTTTTAATTAAGGCAATAATTACAGYTCATGCTTCCTGCATATCATGAGTGGTCCTATGCTCACTGTAGGAACGTATACAGAACATTACAGTCCTTTATAGCACGGTTCCAGCARTTATGTAAATGCCTAACCAKGTCASCTCAAAGTGTTTGAAAATGGGTTTGAGATACAGTGTCCTCTGTAATTATTGGGACAGGGAAGCATTTTATATTATATTGGCTCTATACTCCAAAATGTTGTATTTGAAACTAAACAATGACTATAAGGTTAAGGTGCAGACTGTCACCTTTAATTTGAGGGTATTTTAATCCATTTAGGAATGACAGCACTTTTTGTAAATAGTCCCCCATTTTCTACCTAGTACACCTAGGGCTCTATTTTAACAAACCTAACATAATGGTAAATATAAGTGCAGGCGGTAGCGCTATAGGTTCAGGGGTCAGAGATATTTTGGCTATTTTCACTATTACAATTATCAGTGCACTTGCTGGCTTTGGTCGCAAAAGGGCTGGGTTTTGATGAATAAACAAGTTGTGGGTGTGTCAAGGCTTGGCCCCTCATTGGCCAATCASAACATTCTCCGTGGGAAAATATGTGGTTTCTTCAGGTTGTGTATTTACGGTGTTTTAAGTATTGCATTTACAATGTTAGTCCTTTATAGTTTGTTAAATGGCTTACAGAAACAAAATAAGTAAATGTAGACCTATGTCACGCCTGCTCCCGCTCCCCCTCCCTGGCGCTTGAAGGCGCCAGGCTCCCCAGCATTACGCACTCCTGCCACCATCATTACGCACACCTGCCTTCCCTCGTCACACGCATCAGATATTATTGGACTCACCTGGACTCAATCAC